>NC_067483.1:28648879-28948879 GCF_947179515.1 Apodemus sylvaticus
TTGGGGTTGAATGATCCTTTCATTGGACTTGCCTAAGACCCCCCATCTGCATATCACATATTTACAATACAATTTTTAACAGTAACAAGATTAAAGTTATGAAGTAGCAACAAGGTAAATTAAAATAAAGAAAGGACAGGAGATAACAACCAAATTGTTTATCTAAAAATCATCCATTAACTACATATTACTGGATTCTTCAGATCTTTTGTTTTAAAACCTTTCTCTCACTTTTAATCACAAATATGTAAATGAAGCTGGATTTCTACAGTGACCTCGCTATGACTCATTGACACCACCTGCTCACTGTTTCTCACCTCATTCACCATCTAGACATCTAACAGGAACCCAGCCACAGGTAACTTACACCTGGCTCACAGGGCTGTAGCCTTGTACTCTTCTCTTTCAAGATCCTCCAGAGAAACAATAGTGCAAACTTCCTGGAAACACAGTAGAAGACTGACTTGTTCACACACAGTTTCATTGTCCTCTGTGCTGACAGTCTTTATTAACTGTCTTTGAAGCTGGTACCACACACATCTTAGTGTTTTCTCCTTAGGAATACTAACTTCTTAGCTGACCTGATCAGTTAAGAGAGTCAGTTTGTCATAGTACATGGCCAAAACACACCTGTGTTTCACAGAGGCAGTGTCACATAAAATCTACTGCCACATCTTGCCTGTCCAATAAAAGTGTACTTTGGGAGATTGATGAGATGGTTTGGTGGGGACTTGCCTTGAGGCTTGACAGCCCGAGTTCAGTCTTCAGGACACACATGGTAGAAAGAGAGAATCTACTTCTACAAGTTGTTTCTGACTTCCACCAGCATATCCTGGCATATGCAGACTCACACACACTGTAGTGTAATGTAAGCATGTGAGTATGCATTCATGCAAGTAAATGAATCCATGTTTTTAAAATTAAAAATAAAATTATGCTTAAAGGAGAGACTCTTACTCACCCATCCCCAGGTTCTCTGGAGACTTATTTCTAAGATATCAAAAGCACTGAAATTTTCAGATTCACAAACTCCTCATACAAAACAGTATAATATTTGCATACAACCTAAGAGTGTCCTTCGATAACCTTTTATCGTGTCTAGATTGTATATAGCACTGAATAAACACACAGAGCTTGTAATGGTTACCATATTATAAAGCTTAGCAAATAATTTCGGGAAGACATTCTGTGCAGTGTCAGGATAGGTATAAGTATTGTGGTCCTGATATGTACACAACAGTGCAGGAGTCAAATGATGCTCAGAGAAGGATGCTGAAGTGGGGTGAGGTGAGTGAGACGAGAGCCCACTGCAGGTTCTCTCGCTGCTCACCCTCTCTGCTCTGCTGCATCTCACTCTGTCTCATCCTTTCTTATGTTTTCCCTTTATTCGTCCTAGAATTTTCCCCCTGCATTCTGTGCCCCTCAATGGGGAAACATAGTGTTCATAGTCTCAGATAAACATCTCTGCTCTGAGAATGTTTTCATTCAGACTCATATAACTGGAGAAAAAGGCCAGACACTCAATAGAAGTGAAAGGAAAACCACCTTTAAATATTTCTCCAGATAATCTCCATTTGTATTTTTAAAATTTATGTGTATGGGACTAAAGAGATGGATACATGACTGTTCTTGTAGAAGAACAGAGCGCTGGACTATTCTTGTAGAAGACTCTCGTTCAGGTCCTGGTACCCATGCAGCAGCTCACAGTCTTCTGTAACTATTTCTGAGGGGTCCAATACCCTCTTCTGGCCTCTGAAGGTACACACAGGCATGTGTGAGCATAAAATCAGACATGCAAGCACACATACACATAATAATAAAATACAAATATATAAAATCTGTGTTTGTGTGTTGACTATAGGTATGCTCATTATTGTGGAGGCCATGTGTTGACCTGTGGTATTCTATATCTTCCTATATCTATATCTATTTTATCTGTTAAGACAGTTTCTCACTGACTCCAACACTCTCAGATTAGCTAGACAGGCTGGCCAGTGACATTCAGAATTCACCTGTCTCTAATCTTCAGTGCTAGAATTATAGACATGAGCAACTGTGTTTGGTTTTTTTTTTTTTTTTAATGCTGGGACTTGAACTCAGGTGTTCTATAATTTTATTTAAATTTTTATTTATTTTTATTTTATGTGCAGGATATTTTCCCTGTATATGTCTGTTCATAGTATGCATGCTGTGTCTGCTGAGGCCAGAAGAGGGAATCAGATGTCCTGGCACTGGAGTTATAGACAATTGTGAGCTGCCACATAAGTGCTAGGAATCAAATGCTCTTGTAGGTCCTCTGGAAGATCACATGATGCTCTTAACCATAGAGCCACTTTCCCATTGTTGAGTGACCCTCTGGCTTCTCTGATGTGCAAAGTCTACTCATTCTACTCATTTGCAGAAGCAACTGCTTTGCCATTATGCTACTGCATCTTGATGTGGGACTTGTGAATTCTTCACACTATTGTTTTTTGCCCTTCTGGACCTCTGATCCCTTAGTATGCTTTATTACAAGTTCCTCTTTATTTGCTCCAACAAATAAAGAAGACTCTTGAGAGTCAATGTGATGGGAATCAAGATCACCATGGTAACAGGACTAGGGTCCTATCTGTGAGAGTTTATCTAGATTAGTTGCTTTGATGGGAAGACCCACTTATTCTGGTCTACTTTCTGATGCTGTGATGAAATACTATGGCCAATAGTGACGTAGTGGGCAAAGGGTGTACAGAAGTCAGAGGTCAGAGGTCAGAGGATATCACTGAGCAAAGTCAAGGAAGAAACCTAAAGGCAGACCTGCTTACTATTCCATGCAACCTCACTTCCGAACAGTGAACTTACTCACTGTCAAGGACATACCCCGGAAAGCATGGTGAGTGCTGTCTAATGGCTTGTTTATAGGCTCCTGCTTTCCTTCACAGCTCAGGAGCACCTGTCCAGGGAATGGCACTGTCTCCAGCAGGCCAGAACTTCTTATATAAATTAAAATCAAAGACAGTTCCCATACAGTCACACCCACAAAGCAATCTAGTCTCAGAAATTCCTCAATTGATTCTCCCTTCTCAATTGAATTTAGGCTGTATCGAGTTTATGATTAAGCTAACTATATACCATCATAAATGTGGATAGTACCGCTCTATGGACTGGGCACCTAGGCAGAAAGCTAGCTGAGTAACAGAATTCATTTCTGTCTGTTCCCTGACTTTGGATATAATGTGACAACTGCCTCGTGATCTTGGCACTGTGACCTGCCTACCTCAGTGGACTGCATCCTCAAACTGTGAGCCAAAACAAACCTTCCTCCCTTATGTTGCTTTTGTCAAGTATTTTATTAGAGCTATTAAAATCAGTAACTAACACATAGTCCATCAGGAATGTGGGCCACTTAATCTATGGTCGAAGAATTTCCATCTGGAGAAGCTGGCTGCTTTCTTAGTAATCAGAATGCATATTACTAGGAGTGGTGTGATTACATGGAACAGTCGAATTCCAAGCTATGTGTTGGAGGAAACAGATACCAAGAGTCATCCCAAGAACTCAAGTAACTCTCACACTAAGATGGTTTAGATGTGGGTTCATATGTGTGGGCCTACAAGCACATGAGCAGTCTGATGATGTAAAGATCTGAGAAATCAAATAAAATGCATTCATGTTCAATATCTGGCTTTTATCATTACTCTAAAGTGCTGTCCTTCAAATAAAAGGTAGTTTTATTATATTCTAGATGGGGAAAAAATCTATAATTTTAGTATTGCCATAGTAACCAGAGGCCACATCTCTGAAATTGAAAACTCATAATACCTGTGACAACAACTTCCTATCACTGTCCCCAGTGTGAAAAGACTCAGCCTTCTGGGGAAGAGCACCTCTTTGTGAAGAATGTGTCAGCAAGCATATATGATCAGTGACATTCAAGCAAGGCTCTATCTGCTTGGCACCTTTGGAAGAAGCTGTTTAACATATAGCTGGTCTACTAAGAAAACAACTGATCCTGCTTCACATTCAATTTTTGTTATTTGGTGTTGGTGTTTGTAATGATAGACACTCATGTAGCCCAAGATGACCTTGTAATTGAGGATGTCTTGAACCTCTGACCCTCCTGCTTCCATCTCCCAAGTCTTGGGATTTTATATATATATATATATATATATATATATATATATATATATATATATATATATATATAGCCTCTCTCTCTCTCTCTCTCTCTCTCTATATATATATATATATATATATATATATATATATATATGGTCATCCTCATTTAGGCAGTGCTTGGGATGAGACCCAGGGCTTCATGCATGCTAGGCAAGTACTCAGATACTTCTCTTATACTTTTGTGAAGTAGTATAGCCTGACTCCTCTGACTACCCTTGTTACATGCTGGTGACATAGCTATGATGTCAAGGACTTCAGCACACATTGTTGTGTTACTCTTGTAAATTTAGAAACACACCTGCTAACTTTTCATATTTTACCAAGTGAACAAAAAGGCCCAGTCTCTGTTTTAGACATCCCAATGGGCTTCAATGTATCATCGGAGGCTTTCACACAGATGATGTATAGCCTCACCCGACAGGAACGCTGAGCCCCTTCAGTGATGTATTGCTCCCTGACAAAGGCCAGCTGGCAAAAATTGCTTTTGTGATCCTCACCAAGAGTTTACCTCATTATTTAAAACGATGGATTGCTTTGAAAACAATAATAATCAGTGAAGAAATGAACAGTGTGGGATTATCTAAGCAAGGCAGCTCTGCCCAACCCCCAACCCTAGCCAGGCCCATTAGAAAATAGCCTTTTAATGAAGCTGCAAAATGTGATCATTTCATTTTGCCAGAGTAACAACTCTTTCTTAGACAGATAGAACAAACATTTAGAAAAGATATGATAAAGAAACTCCATTCATATTTTCCTCAAAACACTGTATTTGATTGGAAGAAGGTATTAGATTGTTTCCAAGAAGTGGATGCATAGTTTAGCATGAAACAAAGTTAATTTTTGAAGATGTAAAATATTTCAGTTGCTTAAAATTAAAAATAGTTCATTTCGTTTTATATAATAAAGATTACAATATCCAATTTAAAGGTTAGTTTGGGCTTTGTAAGTTAAAATTTAAACATTATTCATAGATCATGTTGTAGTTTGGACTTATGAAGAATATCGATCACTATAACCAAGAGTATAAGTTTATTTGGTATAAAATAGAGAAGAGCAGATCCTGCCAGGAGAGAGCTTGTCTCCCCAAAGTGCTTTCACTCCTGGGCTCAGAAGTGAGATCACAACTTTCTCTCAAATAACTGTTTTGGACTAGCCAGGAGGACACGGGGCACAGGAACAGTGGAGCAGCTGGGACAGGATCTATCCAGTCTCCATCTGCACCCAGGAACTAAGGCTATTCCACAGCCCTCTACACCTAAACCCTGCCCAGGAGAGAGCTGGTCTTCCAGGAGTGCTGACACAGGCTTGCAGTCCCACAGGAGGGACAGGCTTCTGCCAGAGACAACAAGACCAACTAACATCAGGGATAACCAGATGGCAAAAGGCAAGCACAAGAATCTTACCAACAGAAAACAAGGCTATTTGTCATCAACAGAACCCAGTTCTTGCATTACAGCAAGTCCTGGGTACTCCATCACACTGGAAAAGTAAGATTTTGATTTATAACTGCATCTCATGATGCTGATAGAAGACATTAAGAAGGACATAAATAATTTCCTTAAAGAAATACAAGAGAATGCAGGTAAACAGGTAGAAGCCATTAAAGAGAAAACATAAAAATCCCTTAAAGAATTATAGGAAAACACAACTAAACAGGTGAAGGAATTGAGAAAAAGAACACTCTACTCAATAACAACTTGATCAAGGAAAAAATAAAAAAAGAAATTAAAGATTTTTGAGAATTCAATGAAAATGAAGAGACAACATACTCAAATTTATGGGATACAA
The DNA here is from genome assembly GCF_947179515.1 of Apodemus sylvaticus. Taxonomy (NCBI): domain Eukaryota; kingdom Metazoa; phylum Chordata; class Mammalia; order Rodentia; family Muridae; genus Apodemus; species Apodemus sylvaticus. Next base: position 28,654,823 of record NC_067483.1, read on the forward strand.
TGAAAGTAGTGCTAAGAGGTAAAATCATAGCTCTGAGTGTCTCAAAAAGGAAACTGGGGAGAGCATACACTAGCAGCTTAACAGCACACCTGAAAGCTCTAGAACAAAACCAGGCAAATACATGCAAGAGGAGTAGAAGGCAGGAAATAATCAAACTCAGGGTTGAAATCAACCAAGTAGAAACAAAAAGAACTATAAGAGAATCAACTAAACATGGAGATGGTTCTTTGAGAAAACAATAAAATAGATAAACCCTTAGCCATACTAACCAAAGGGCACAGAGACAGTATCCAAATTAACAAAATCAGAACTGAAAAGGGAGATATATCAACAGAAACTGAGGAAATTAAAAAAAAAAACCATCAGATCCTACTATAAAAGCCTATACTCAACACAACTGGAAAATCTGGATGAAATGGTCAATTTCCTAGAGAGATAACAAATACCAAAGTTAAATCAGGATCAGATAGACCATCTAAATGGTCCCACAACCCCTAAAGAAATAGAAGCCGTCATTGGAAGTCTCCCAACCAAAAAAAGCACAGGACCAGATGGTTTTAGTGTAGAATTCTATCAGAACTTCAAAGAAGACCTAACACCAATACTCTTCAAACTATTCCACAAAATAGAAGCAGAAGGAACACTACACAACTCATTTTATGAAGCCACAATTACTCTGATACCAAAACCACACAAAGATCCAACAAAGAAAGAGAACATCAGACCAATTTCCCTTATGAATATTAATGCAAAAATATTCAATAAAATTCTTGCCAACTGAATCCAAGAACACATCCAAACAATCATTCAACATGACCAAGTAGGCTTCATCTCAGGGATCCAGGGATGGTTCAATATATGGAAATCCATTAATGTAATATACTCCATAAACAAACTCAAAGAAAAAACTACATAGTCATTTCATTAGATGGTGAAAAAGCATTTCAAATAATCCAACACCCCTTCATGAAAAAAGTCTTGGAAAGATTAGGAATTCAAGGCCCACATCTAAGCATAGTCAAAGCAATATACAGCAAACCAGTAGCCTATATCAAAACAAATTGAGAGAAATTGAAACAATCCCACTAAAATGAGGGAAATGACAAGACTGCCCACTCTTTCCCTACCTATTCAATATAGTAGTCAAAGACCTACCAGAGCAATTAGAAAGCAAAAGGGGGTAAAGGGATTAAATTTGAAAGGAAGAGGTCAAAATATCACAATTTTCAGATGATATGATAGTGTACTTATGTGACAGCAAAAATTCTACCAGAGAGCACTTAAACCTGATAAAAACTTCAACAAAGAGGCTGGATATAAAGTAACGCAAACAAATCAGTGGCCTATCTCTACTCAAAGGATAAACAGGCTGAGAAAGAAATTAGGGAAACAACACCCTTCGCAATAGTCACAAATAATATAATATATCTTGGTGCAACTCTAACCAAGCAAGTGAAAGATCCATGTGACAAGAACTTCAGGTCTCTGAAGAAAGAAATCAAAGAAGATCTCAGAAGATGGAAAGAACTCTCATGCTCAAGGATTGGCAGGATTAATATAGTAAAAATGGCCATCTTGCCAAAAGCAATGTATAGATTCAATGCAATTCTCCTAAAAATTCCAACTCCATTCTTCATAGAGTTAGAAAGCACAATTTGCAAATTCATTTGGAATAACAAAATCCCAGGATAGCAAAAACTATTCTCAACAATAAAAGAACTTCTGCAGGAATCACCATCTATGACCTCAAGCTCTATTACAGAGCAATAGTCATAAAAACTGTATGGTATTGGTACAGTGATTGTCAGGTAGATCAATGGAATAGAATTGAAGATCCAGAAATCAACCCACACACCTATGGTCACTTGATCTTTAACAAAGGACCTAAAGCTATCCAGTAGAGAAAAGACAGCATTTTCAACAAATGGGGATGATTCATCTGGTGATTGGCATGTAGAAGAATGCAAATCAATCCATTCTAATCTCCTTGTACAAAGCTCAAGTCCAAGTGGATCAAGGACCTCCACATAAAACCAGATACTCTGAAACTAACAGAAAAGCAGCTGGGGAAGATCCTCAAGAACATGGGCACAACATAAAATTTTGTGAAGTGCTTATGCTCTTAAGATCAAGAATTGACAAATGGGACCTCATAAAATTGCAAAGCTTCTATTAAGGACACTATAAAGGACACTGTCAATAGGACAAAAGAGCAACCAACAGATTGTGAAAAGATCTTTACCAGCCCTACATCTGATAGAGGGCTAATGTCCAATATATACAAAGAACTCAAGAATCTAGACCCCAGAGAACCAAATAACACTATTAAAAGTGGGGTATGGAGCTAAACACTGAATGGCTGAGAAGCAACTAAAAAATTGTTCAACATCCTTAGTCATCAGGGAAATGCAGATCAAAACAACCCTGAGATTCTACCTCGCACCAGTTAGAATGTCTCAGATCAGAAACTCAGGGGACAGCAGGCAAGGATGTGGAGAAAGAGGAACACTCCTCCACTGCTGGTAGGATTGCAAGGTGGTACAACCACTCTGGAAATCAGTTTGGTGGTTCCTCAGAAAATTAGATGTAGTACTGCTGGAGGACCTAGCTATACCCCTCTTGTGCATATACCCAGAAGATGCTCCAACATGTAATAAGGACACATGCTCCACTATGTTCATGGTATCTTTCTTTATAATAGCCAGAAGCTAGAAAAAACACAGATGCCCCTCAACAAAGGAACAGATATAGATAATGTGGTATATTTACTCAATGCAGTACTACTTACCTATTAAAAACAATGAATTCATGAAATTCTTAGGCAAATGCATGGAACTAGAAAATATCATCCTGAGTGAGGTAACTCCATCACAAAAGAACACATAGTGTATGTACTCAATAATAAGTAGATATTATCCCAGAGTCTTGGAATACCAAGATACAATTCACAGCACATATGAAGCTAAAGAAAGAAGACCAAAGTGTGGATAGTTTGCTCCTTCTTAGAGAGGGGAACAAAATACCCATGGGAGGAGGTACAGAGTCAAATTATAGAGCAGAAACTAAAGGAAAGGTTACCTGGAGATTGTCCCACCTGGTGATCCATCCCATATATAGCTACCAAATCCAGACACTATTTTGGATATTTACAAGTGCTTCCTGACAGGAACCTCATATAGCTGCTCTCTCTTTTTTTTTTTTTTAATTTTTTTATTCGATATAATTTATTTACATTTCAAGTGATTTCCCCTTTTCTAGCCCCCCCCTCCCCGAAAGTCCCGTAAGCCCCCTTCTCTTCCCCTGTCCACCCTCCCACCCCTTCCCAGTTCCCCGTTCTGGTTTTGCCGAATACTGTTTCACTGAGTCTTTCCAGAACCAGGGGCCACTCCTCCTTTCTTCTTGTATCTCATTTGATGTGTGGATTATGTTTTGGGTATTCCAGTTTTCTAGGTTAATAACCACTTATTAGTGAGTGCATACCATGATTCACCTTTTGAGTCTGGGTTACCTCACTTAGTATGATGTTCTCTAGCTCCATCCATTTGCCTAAGAATTTCATGAATTCATTGTTTCTAATGGCTGAATAGTACTCCATTGTGTAGATATACCACATTTTGTGCATCCACTCTTCTGTTGAGGGATACCTGGGTTCTTTCCAGCATCTGGCAATTATAAATAGGGCTGCTATGAACATAGTAAAGCATGTATCCTTATTACATGGTGGGGAATCCTCTGGGTATATGCCCAGGAGTGGTATAGCAGGATCTTCTGGAAGTGAGGTGCCCAGTTTTCGGAGGAACCGCCAGACTGATTTCCAGAGTGGTTGTACCAATTTGCAACCCCACCAGCAGTGGAGGAGTGTTCCTCTTTCTCCACACCCTCTCCAACACCTGCTGTCTCCTGAATTTTTAATCTTAGCCATTCTGACTGGTGTAAGATGAAATCTTAGGGTTGTTTTGATTTGCATTTCCCTAATGACTAATGAAGTTGAGCATTTTTTAAGATGCTTCTCCGCCATCCGAAGTTCTTCAGGTGAGAATTCTTTGTTTAACTCTGTACCCCATTTTTTAATAGGGTTGTTCGGTTTTCTGGAGTCTAACTTCTTGAGTTCTTTATATATATTGGATATTAGCCCTCTATCTGATGTAGGATTGGTGAAGATCTTTTCCCAATTTGTTGGTTGCCGATCTGTCCTCTTGATGGTGTCCTTTGCCTGACAGAAACTCTGTAACCTTATGAGGTCCCATTTGTCAATTCTTGCTCTTAGAGCATACGCTATTGGTGTTCTGTTCAGAAACTTTCTCCCTGTGCCGATGTCCTCAAGGGTCTTCCCCAGTTTCTTTTCTATTAGCTTCAGAGTGTCTGGCTTTATGTGGAGGTCCTTGATCCATTTGGATTTGAGCTTAGTACAAGGAGACAAGGATGGATCAATTCGCATTCTTCTGCATGCTGACCTCCAGTTGACCTAGCACCATTTGTTGAAAAGGCTATCTTTTTTCCATTGGATGTTTTCAGCCTCTTTGTCGAGGATCAAGTGGCCATAGGTGTGTGGGTTCATTTCTGGATCTTCAATCCTGTTCCATTGATCCTCCTGCCTGTCACTGTACCAATACCATGCAGTTTTTAACACTATTGCTCTGTAGTATTGCTTGAGGTCAGGGATACTGATTCCCCCAGATTTTCTTTTGTTGCTGAGAATAGTTTTAGCTATCCTGGGTTTTTTGTTGTTCCAGATGAATTTGATAATTGCTCTTTCTAACTCTGTGAAGAATTGAGTTGGGATTTTGATGGGTATTGCATTGAATCTGTATATTGCTTTTGGCAAAATGGCCATTTTAACTATATTGATTCTACCGATCCATGAGCATGGGAGGTTTTCCCATTTTTTGAGGTCTTCTTCCATTTCCTTCTTCAGAGTCTTGAAGTTCTTGTCATATAGATCTTTCACATGTTTGGTAAGAGTCACCCCAAGATACTTTATACTGTCTGTGGCTATTGTGAAGGGGGTCATTTCCCTAATTTCTTTCTCAGCCTGTTTATCCTTTGAGTATAGGAAGGCCACTGATTTGCTTGAGTTGATTTTATAACCTGCCACTTTGCTGAAGTTGTTTATCAGCTGTAGGAGCTCTCTAGTGGAGTTTTTTGGGTCACTTAGGTAGACTATCATGTCGTCTGCAAATAATGATAGTTTGACTTCCTCCTTACCAATTTGTATCCCTTTGACCTCCTTATGTTGTCGAATTGCCCGAGCTAGTACCTCAAGTACAATATTGAAAAGATAAGGAGAAAGGGGGCAGCCTTGTCTGGTCCCTGATTTCAGTGGGATTGCTTCAAGTTTCTCTCCATTTAGTTTGATGCTGGCTACCGGTTTGCTGTATATTGCTTTTACTATGTTTAGGTATGGGCCTTGAATTCCTGTTCTCTCCAAGACTTTAAGCATGAAAGGATGCTGAATTTTGTCAAATGCTTTTTCAGCATCCAATGAAATGACCATGTGGTTTTGTTCTTTGAGTTTGTTTATGTAGTGGATTGTATTGATGGATTTCCGTATATTGAACCAACCCTGCATTCCCGGGATAAAGCCTACTTGATCATGGTGGATGATCGTTTTGATGTGTTCTTGGATTCGGTTGGCAAGAATTTTATTGAGTATTTTTGCATCGATGTTCATAAGGGAAATTGGTCTGAAGTTCCCTTTCTTTGTTGGATCTTTGTGTGGCTTTGGTATCAGAGTAATTGTGGCTTCGTAGAAGGAATTGGGTAGTGCTCCTTCTGTTTCTATTTTGTGGAATAGTTTGAAGAGTATTGGTGTTAACTCTTCTTTGAAGGTCTGGTAGAATTCTGTACTGAAACCATCTGGTCCTGTGCTTTTTTTGGTTGGAAGACTTTCTATGACTCCTTCTATTTCTTTAGGCTTTATGGGACTGTTTAGATGGTCTAGTTGGTCCTGATTTAATTTTGGTATTTGGTATCTGTCAAGGAAATTGTCCATTTCCTCCAGATTCTCCAGTTGTGTTGAGTACAGGCTCTTGTAGTAGGATCTGATGATTTTTTGGATTTCCTCAGTTTCCGTTGTTATATCTCCCTTTTCATTTCTAAGTTTGTTAATTTGGATACTTTCTCTGTGCCCTTTGGTCAGTCTGGCTAAGGGTTTATCTATCTTGTTGATTTTCTCAAAGAACCAGCTCCTGGTTTTGTTGATTTTTTGTATGGTTCTCTTTGTTTCTACTTGATTGATTTCGGCCCTGAGTTTGATGATTTCCTGCCTTCTACTCCTCCTGGGTGAAATAGCTTCTTTTTGTTCTAGGGCTTTCAGGTGTGTCATTAAGCTGGTAATGTATGCTCTCTCCATTTTCTTTTTGGAGGCACTCAGGGCTATAAGTTTTCCTCTTAGCACTGCTTTCATTGTGTCCCATAGATTTGGGTATGTTGTGTTTTCATTTTCATTGTGTTCTAAAAAGTCTTTAATTTCTTTCTTTATTTCTTCCTTGACCAAGGTATCATTGAGTAGAGTATTGTTCAATTTCCACGTGTATGTGGGTTTTCTATTGTTTCTGTTGCTATTGAAGACCACTTTTACTCCATAGTGATCAGATAGGAGGCATGGGATTAGTTCGATCTTCTTATATTTGTTGAGGTCTGTCTTGTGACCAATTATATGGTCGATTTTGGAGAAGGTACCATGAGGTGCTGAACAAAAGGTATATTCTCTTGTTTTAGGATAGAATGTTCTATATATATCAGTTAAATCTAATTGTTCAAAAGCTTCAATTAGTTTCATTGTGTCCTTGTTTAGTTTCTGTTTTCCTGATCGGTCCATTGAGGAAAGTGCAGTGTTGAAGTCACCCACAATTATTGTGTTAGGCGCAATGTGTGCTTTGAGTTTTAATAAAGTTTCTTTTATGAAAGAGGGTGCCCTTGCATTTGAAGCATATATGTTCAGGATTGAGAGTTCTTCTTGTTGTATTTTTCCTTTGACCAGCAAGAAGTGTCCCTCAGAGTCTCTTTTGATGACTTTGGGTTGAAAGTCAGTTTTATCTGATATTAAAATGGCTACTCCAGCTTGTTTCCTGAGACCATTTGCTTGTAAAATTGTCTTCCAGCCTTTTACTCTAAGGTAGTGTTTGTCTTTGACCCTGAGGTGTGTTTCCTGTAAGCAGCAAAATGTAGGGTCCTGTTTACGTATCCAGTCAGTTAGTCTGTGTCTTTTTATTGGGGCATTAAGTCCATTGATGTTAAGAGATATTAAGGAATAGTGATTGTTACTTCCTATCATTTTTGACGTTATTTTTTAAATTTGATTGCTTAACTTCTTTTGGGTTTGATGAAAGGTTACTATCTTGCTTTTTCCAGGGTGAAGTTTCCCTCCTTGTATTGGTGTTGTCCTCCTATTATCCTTTTTAGGGCTGGGTTTGTGGATAGATATTGGGTAAACTTGGTTTTGTCGTGAAATATCTTAGTTTCTCCATCTATGGTAATTGAGAGTTTTGCTGGATATAGTAGTTTTGGTTGGCATTTGTGTTCTCTTAGAGTCTGCATGAGATCTGCCCAGGACCTTCTAGCCTTCATAGTCTCAGGTGAAAAGTCTGCTGTGATTCTGATAGGTCTTCCTTTATATGTTACTTGGCCTTTTTCTCTTACTGCCTTTAATATTCTTTCTTTGTTTAGAACATTTGGTGTTTTGATTATTATGTGTCGGGAAGTATTTCTGTTCTGGTCCAGTCTGTTTGGAGTTTGTAGGCTTCTTGTATATTCATGGGCATCTCTCTCTTTAGGTTAGGGAAGTTTTCTTCCATAATTTTATTGAAGATATTTGCTGGCCCTTTAAGTTGTAAATCTTCACTCTCATCTATGCCTATAATCCTTAGGTTTGGTCTTCTCATTGTGTCCTGGATTTCCTGGATATTTTGGGTTACAAGCTTTTTGCATTTTGCATTTTCTTTAACTGTTGAGTCCATGGTTTCTATGGAATCTTCAGCATCTGAGATTCTTTCTTCTATTTCTTGTATTCTGTTGTTGATATTTGCATCTCTGTCCCCTGATTTCTTCCCAAGGCTTTCTATCTCCAAAGTTGTCTCCTTTTGAGTTTTCTTAGTTGTTTCTACTTCTGATTTTAGATCCTGGATGGTTTTGCTTAGCTCCTTCACTTGCTTGTCTGTGCTTTCCTGTAATTCTTTAAGAGATTTTTGTGTTTTCTCTTTCATGACCTCAGCCTGTTGACCAAAGTTCTCCTGTATTTCTTTAAGAGATTTTTGTGTTTCGTCTTTCATGACCTCAGCCTGTTGACCAAAGTTCTCCTGTATTTCTTTAAGTGTTTTTTGCATTTCCTCCTTGTTGGCTTTTGCATTCTCCTGGATTTCTTTCAATGATTTTTGTGTTTCCCTTGCAAGGGCTTCTAACTTTTGATCCATTTTCTCCTGAATTTCTTTAAGTATGTCCTTCATGTGTTCCTGTACCAGCATCATGACCAGTGATTTTAAATCCAGATCTTGTTTTACTGGTGTGATGGGGTATCCAGGACATGCTGGTAGAGGAGAATTGGGTTCAGATGTTGCCATATTGCCTTGATTTCTGTTAGTGACGTTCCTGCGTTTGCCTTTTGCCATCTAGCTCTCACTGGTGTTACTTGGTCTTGTCAGTGCTGGACTCACCAGTGCAAGCTGCCCCCTCCCCGTTGGCCTCTGGTGCACTGCTTACACCCTGCACTGCCTGTAGACAGGGTGCTGCTGTCCAGGCTGTTCAGATCCTGAAGCAGGCACCCGAAGGCTCCCGCTGGGGCCCACAGGATCCACTGGAGCACACCGACTTCTCCCAGCTGGCCGCCCGGAAGCCCCCGCTAGCCTCTTGAGGGACTTGGAGATGTGGTGCGGCCACCCAGGCTGATCTGAAGCAGAGAGAGTTGAGCTGAGGGCTTCTGCCTGAGGCCTTGCCCCAGATTGTGTCTGTGGACCAGATGGAGCCCGTGTGCACCCCCAGGGAGTGCCGATGGTGTATGCTGCTGTGACCTCCCCTGTGTTCCGCTCACTCCGCTGGGCAGCCGATTCCTCAACCGGGCTGGCGCACACAAGGTTAGCCTGGTCGCCCAGGCCCTGAGTCCAGGCAAAAGCCTGGGAGGCCAAGGTCCGAGCAAAGTTCCCCTAGGGCTATGACTGTTAATTGGGTCCGCCAGGTGACCTGGATGGCCAGCGTGCACGTCCGTGCTCCCCGAAAGCACTGGGAGAGTCTACTGTGCTAACAACCTCCTGGGCGGGTTGACACACAGATGGCCCACCAAGCCGCCCAGTTCTTGGGGTCAGTCCTGTGCCTTTTGGGGCCTAGCCCCCCGTTTTGTTAGCCTCAGGCTACACTTGTTAGCCATCTCTGCCCTCCCGAGCACTCTGGGTCCTGTAGGCAAAATGGCGGCGCGTGCGCTGGCCAGGGCAAAAAAACCTCCTGGCTGGGTTGGCACCCCGATGGCCACCCGAACAGCTCAGGGCCTGGGTGCAGGCCAACGCCCGTCGGGCTCAGACCCCTGCGGTGTTGGCCTCGGATTATGTTTGTGTACCTCAGTCTGTCCGATCTCTGGAGCCCGGAATCAAGATGGAGGTGAGTCTCTCCTGACTGGCGGGAAGCCGAGTTCTGAAGTGGCTTCCGTGCAGCGAAAGGCTCTGCAGAACCGCAGCTGCTTGCCGCCCCGGCTGGTCAGCAAAGGTCAGTGGTCGTGGGCGCAGGGCCCAACTGGACCCTGTGTCGCCTTGGTTCCACCGCTGATGGCCCTTCAGCTGGACCAGCCACTGCTGCTGCCGCCTCCGCCGCCGCCCATAGCTGCTCTCTTGAGAGGCTCTGCCATTGCCTGACAAATACAGAGCTAGGTTCTCTCAGCCAAACATTGGACTGAGCACATTGTCCTCAATGGTGGAGCTAGAGAATGTACTGAAGGAGCTGCAGCCCCACAGGAGGAACAACAATATGAACCAACAAGTATCCCCAGAGCTCCCAGGGACTAAACCACTAACCAAAGAATACACATGGAGGAACTTATGGCTCCAGCAGAGGATGGCCTTGCTGGACATCAATGGGAAGAGAGGTCCTTGGTCCTGTAAAGGGTCAATGCCCCAGTGTAGGGGAATTCCAGGACAGGGAAGTTGGAGTTGTTGGATTGCTAAGCAGGGGGAGGAAGGATGGGATAGGGGGTTTTCAGAGGGATTACCAGGAAAGGGGACAGCATTTGAAATGTAAATATAGAAAATTTCCAATAAAACAATAGAGAGGAGCTTGTGTGAAGTTAAGCTGTGAGAATATGATTCTCTCTTTTGTACTTCACTCTGGATGGATTTTTAAAACTATGAGAGAGAGAGAGAGAGAGAGAGAGAGAGAGAGAGAGAGAGAGAGAGAGAGAGAGAGAGAGAGAGAGAGAGAGAGAGACTTTATACATTTATAGGTATATATAGGCAGTTTGGTTGTTTAAATTCTCTCCTTCCATTGTGGGGTTCTGGGTAAGCACCTTTACCCATTGTGCTAGCTCTCTAACACAACTCTGGTTATATTAAAAGCATACATGATCTAGAAGGTAAATTATACAGTAAAACCTTGAAGAAATTGTCAAGAACATAGAAAATACATTAAATTCTAAAAAGTTGCTTGGGGGAGGAAAAGGAAATAAGGAAACAAGTAGAACATGAAAATTATATCATGATTATAAAAATTCAGTGGCTCATGTATCAGTGTCCCAGCATAATTTCACAGGATGTAGACATTCATTAAATAACAGCAATCAATGTCAAGATGGGCATTAGAATCCTGGAGATAAGGCTTACTATGAGAATGGGTAAAATATTATTGATCTTCTTTAGGTTTAAGAAAATAGTAGATGCCACCCTAAATACCATTTTTTTTTGTGCCTGATCATGAATTATCTCAAATTATCCGTAGGATAAATGGTATGGCAGGCAGCAGTAAGCAGCAGCAGTGGCATGCGTAGTACTCAGTGTCTTTATATATATTCTCCCTTGGTGGTGATTAATCCCTCCTTATCCTAACTTATTTTGTCCATTAAGGGACAAGAACATAGCAACAATCCATCAAAAGTCACCCAAGGAATCTGTGACTCTGCTGAGATTCGGATCCATGACATTGTGACCACACTTGCTTTTTTTTTTTTTTTTTTTTTTTTTTTTTATCAAATTGGAAAGATTATGGAAAAGCATACATGTATCTTACTTCAGCGATGCTGAAGCTGGCATACAGAGATTAAACTTTCAAGAAATATGGATATATTGGTAAGACAACATTTAGCTTTCTATATGTTTAGCTACAGCAATGTTATTCTTTTTTTGTGGTATCAGTTCATGATTCCATAGTAGTACATATTTGTTTCTATGCCCTTGACAAAAGCTCACGGGTGATTAATAGAGCTTTGGGGAATTAGATCCAGAATCTCAGCAGAGTCACAGATTCACTGGGTAGCTTTTGATGGATTGTTGCTATGCTCTTGCCCCTTAAAGGACAATTAAGTTAGGATAAGGAGGGAATAATCACCACAAAGGGAGATAGATCCTGAAACTCTTAGTCAAGCAAAGAATATGTGTGGTTTACGCTCTTGCTCTGTGTAAAATGTTCCAGCAAAAGCAACTTATGAGACAAAGAAGAAGTGTTTTGTTTCTTGTTCTTGTTCTTGTGCTTGTTCTCGTTCTCGTTCTCATTCTTGTTCTCGTTCTCGTTCTCCTTCTCCTTCTCCTCCTCCTCCTTCTCGTCCTCCTCCTCCTCTTTCTCCTCCTTCTCATCCTCCTCCTCCTCTTTCTCCTCCTTCTCATCCTCCTCCTCTTTCTCCTCCTTCTCGTCCTCCTCCTCCTCTTTCTCCTCCTTCTCCTCCTCCTCCTCTTTCTCCTCCTTCTCCTCCTCCTCCTCCTCTTTCTCCTCCTTCTCCACCTCCTCCTCCTCTTTCTCTTCCTTCTCCACCTCCTCCTCCTCTTCCTCCTCTTCCTCCTCCTTCTCCACCTCCTCCTCTTCCTCCTCCTTCTCTACTTCCTCTTCCACTTTCTCCTCCTTCTCCACCTCCTCTTCCTCCTTCACCTCCTCCTCCACCTCTTCCTCCTCTTCTTCCCTCTCCTTCTTCTTCTTGTTCATATCTCAAGATCCAGACCATTTGGGCAGAGAACTCAAGGCAATGGGAACTTGAAGCAGTTGGTAACATAACATCCAGAGTGAGAAGAGAACACTGAATGCTGGTAGCTGCAAAGCTCCCTTTCTCCATTTATGCAGTTCAGAATCACAGGAACCATTATAGATGGTTGTGAGCCTCCATGTGGTTGCTGGCAGTTATACTCAGGACCTCTGAAGTGTAGCCAGTGTTCTTAACTGCTAAGCTATCTCTCTAGCTCTGGAATACCATTTGTTAATTACTACATGAAAAGAATAGAATAGGGGCTGGAGCAATAGGTCCTACAGAGGACCCAGATTCAATTTCCAGCATCCCTTAGAATGAATGGTTCACAACTGTCTGTAACTTTGGTTCCAGGTGATCTGATGCTTTCTTCTGGTCTGCACAGATACTACATCCACATTTTTCACACACATACATGCTCATAAACACCCTGATAAATAGATTAATAAATAAGTTTAAAAAATCCTCATACGAATAGAATTTTAAAAAGCAGTACCACAGTGTTGCTGTAGAAATAATCCAGTTTAACGACTTTGATTTTCTTCCATATGTTATAAACCCAAAATTAGGAGGATGAAGTTTGTGTGCCTAAGACCCTGTTATCATAAAACGGTGAGCTGTGCAAGAGTATAGCAGATGAAAATAGGTAGCTATGCACCCCATGCTAACTAATTACTTCAAATCAGTTTCATTGTTTCTAGAAAGCAAACAAGAATACACTGGATTGCTTAAGTGTTTTATATACACTTGCATATAAAACTTAATCACCACCTATCCCCTTTTGAAATTACAGTTCCTAGTCTGTGGGAACAGTTTTGTCACAGGGCTGAGGTGAACTGTTAGTTTCTTTATTTTCATTATTTCTTAGAATCCAGGTTTTTAAGCAACATTTGTAAGGAAGTGGAAGGGGTGACTCTCATAGGAAAGTTGAATCTATGTACTGTTAGTATGTGCCTTGTCAACATTAAAAGTCACAAATCTTTTATTTAACAATTCAGCTACAGTGTGTTGATTACATTTTTGCTAAGATTTATAAAGGTCTACAGAGCAGTGAACTCATCATAATGGTTCTTTTGTAGCAGCACATTGACAATAAGTATAGAATTGATATGGGAGAGAATGGTTTACGCGAATCAGGTTAACATGCATGCACATGCAGACACACTATGTCATCTATTTACAAACACAGGGTGATGTGTGTGGCAATTTGTACCATCTTTGTTTTAATTGAGATTTTAAAATATAAACCATATTTGAGAGAAACCTAAAGTCCAAAAGCTAGAGCATTATATTGAAATAACTATAAATCATTATTTCAGAAAATATATCAATGATATAGGGTATAGAAAAGAATTTATAGAATGATTATGTTCTCTTTTACTCTCCAAACTTTCCTTTAGAAAATATCTATCAATATATCTTCCATATGTACTTCTACCATTTGTAGGTGGAGAAGGAAAACAAGCAATGAGAACTAAACTTGATGCATTTGTTAATGTAAAACCTGAGTGCTTTATCTGTCAAACAAATCAAGTACAATAAATTGCATCTTTTGATAGAAAAATAATGAATGGCTACATGTGTCAGATTCTGCTAGGCTATGGGGATGCAGAGATAACTAAAACATTCCCTGTTCTTGAGAAGTTCATGCCGAGGTGAGAATCACATACATAAAACTATTGTAGGCTGTGTTATAACTGGAAATACCCCTGACAGCAAGGAGAAAATGAAGGGAAAGCAGAGAAGAGTGAGGGAGGTGAGTGTGAGAGAGTCCTCACAGGTTGAGAGTCAGGCATTTGAACTTGACTCCATGTGCCTCCCTACACTAGTTAAAATTCTAAAGCAGGGGAAAGAGTGTTTCAGTCTCCATTTTGATAAATGTCACTGAGGTCACATCAGCAGGAAATCTACCAGCTATGTTGCTGTGGAATAGCATTTATGAAGGCTGGAATACCTTTTGTGAAGTGATTAAAATCCTGCTGGAGAGAAGAGAAGGGAAGAGAGCAAAAGGAAAAGAGGAAAGAAAGAAAAGAGAGAATAGATCAGGAGAGTAGAGAAGAAAAGAGAGGGCAAGGGAGGTGTGGTGGTTTGAAAGAAAATTGCTCCAAAGGCTCATAGGATTGGCACTGTTAGGAGACATAACCTTGCTGGACTGTGTGTAGCTGTATTAAAGGCAGCATGCACTTACTGCTTTCTGCAGATCCAGATGGAGAACTCTCAGCTCTCTCTCCAGAGGCATGTCTGCCTGCAGACTGCCGTACTTCCTACTGTGATAATGGACTAAGCCTCTGAACTGTAAGCCAGCTCTAGATAAATACTTTCCTTTGAAATTGCTGGTGTGGTCATGGTGTCTCTTCACAGCAACAAAACCCTAATGAGGACAAGAGGGAAGGAGGAGATGGAAACGAATGGAAGTAGACGGAGTGTAAAATCTTTTGAGATGGCTATCAGAATCAGAAGTATTTGGAGTATAATAAAAGCAGAAATAATTGGACATATATGATGAAAATAATTGGATGGTTTGGGTGCTGTTATCTGGGACACAATTCAGAGAAATATCTGGAAAGAGTAGAGAAAAGAATTTTCTATGATACAAGGAACTGTTAATGTGATCAGCAATCCTCCTGGAGAACAAGGGATACAGGGCACAGGGTCAATGTCTTAGAGTTCCTTCTGTTCCTGTGCTAAAACACCATGACCAAAACCAACTTGAGTTGACTTAGATATTTGGCTTAAATATTCTGAATCACAGTCAATCTGGGGAAACCAAGGCAGAGACTCAAGGTAAGGCAAGGCTCGGCTTGATCTGAAACAGAGACCATAGAGCAGTGATTCTCAAGCTTCCCAATCCTTTGACCTTTTAATACATGCTGTCGTAACCCACAACCAAGAAACTATTTTCTTTGTTACCTCATAATGTACTTTTGCTCCTGGTATGAATCATAATGTAAGTATGTGTGTTTTCCTGATGGTCTTAGATGACCCCTGTAGAAGATTCATTTGGCTCCTAATGTGGTTTGAGGTTGAGAAGCACAGTCATGAAGGAATGGCGTTTACTTGCTTGCTAACTGTGGCTTGCTCAGCCTGCCATCTCATACAACATGTGACACCAGCCTAGGTGTAGCAACAACTCAGTGAGATCAGCCCTCTCCCATCACTTTCAATGAGTAAAATGTGCCATATGTTTGCCTACAGACAATCTAATAGAAGCATTTTCTTAACTGATGGTTTTCTTCCCAGATCTGTCCAGGTTTGTGTCAAATTGACAAAAAAACAAACAAACAAACAAAAAACAACAGTAAAGAGTGACATGTGTCTGAAGTACAGCTCAGAGCTCAGAGTCATTTTTGATGAAATATTTCGTATACATATCTTCATTTAGGAAACACTGTGAAGTGGAAATGAAAGGGAAGTGCGGCCCAGTGGAAGAACAGAGGAAAGAAAGAAGCAGGCAGTGGATGCAGAGAGCTGTTTCCTTAGAAATAAGAAAGATGTAACTTCCTAAAAAGTAAACACCTTTGCTGTATGTGCATATGTATATGTATATGTGAGAGTATTTGTGCACATGCATTTGCATGTGTGCATCTCTGAGGGTACCCATGAGTATTTGTATGTGTTTATGCCTATGTGTATATGTGCATCTCTGGCATGTCTTTGTCTCTGCAATTATGAGTGTATGTCTGTATTTGTGTGTCTGTGTGCATGATGTGTGCATTTCCATGTGTCATATATACATGAAGGTGTGAGGGTAGAAACTAGAAGCAGATGCCAGCTATCTTCCTCTTTTGTTCTCTACCCTCATTTTTTGAGACAGGGTCTTTCACTGAATGTGTGACACATTGATCAGCTAGGCTGACAGCTCAATGAGCCCCAGGTAGACAACTGTATCTTCCTTCCCAGAAATGAATTTGAATCACCCATCGACCCCAGCTTTTTCACATGGTTGCCGAGGACTCACCTCAGGTCCTCCTGGGTATGTGACTTTAATTGACCCGTTTTATTTTCGCCTATTTCTCCTTATTTGTTTGTAAAATGAAATTCAGCACCTCAAAGGTTTAGCAACACCTTGGCTGTAATTGCTCAAGATATTTTTTTTCTTCTATTTTTTTTAATTGGATGTTTCCTTTATTTACATTTCAAATGTTATCCCCTTTCCTGGTTTCCCCTGTTCCCTGAAACTCTCTATCCTATCTCCCCTCCCCCTGCTTCTATGAGGGTGTTTCTCCACCCACCAACCCACTCCTGCTTCCCCACTCCCTACACTGAGGCATCTATCAAGCCTTCATAGAAACAAGAATCTCTCCTCCCATTGATGCCTGACAATGCCATCCTCTGCTACATATGTAGCTGGAGACATATGTATTCCTTGGTTGGTAGCTTAATCCCTGGAAGCTCTGGGGGGTCTGGTTGGTTGGTATTGTTGTTCTTCCTATGAGGTTGCAAACTCCTTCAGCTCCTTCACTCCTTTCTCTAACTAATCCACTGGAGACACCCCACCACCACCTTTACTCAGTCCCAGGTTGGCTGCAAGCATCTGGCCGTTTCTGTATTTGTAAAGTTCTGGCAAGGCCTCTCAGGAGCTATATCAGGCTCCATTCAGCAAGCATTTCTTGACATCCACAATAGTTTTGGAGTTTGATGACTGTATATGGGATGAATCCACAAAAGGGGCAGTCTCTGGATGGCCTTTCCTTTAGTCACTGCTCTACATTTTTCTCCATATTTGCACTGTGAGTATTTTGTTCCCCTTTCGAAAAAGGTCCAAAGCATTCACACTTTGCTCTTCCTTCTTCTTGAGCTTCATGTGGTCTGCGAATTGTTATCTTGGGTATTCCGAGTTTTGGGCTAATGTCCGCTTATCAGTGAAGGCATACCCTGTATGCTGTTTTGTGACTGGGTTACATCACTCAAGGTGATAACTTCTAATTTCATCCATTTGCCTAAGAATCTCATAAATTCATCATTTTTAATAGATGAGTAATGACCTTTATAGTGTTCAGAACTGTTAAGTGTTCTTTCAACAGAGCGCTGTTAAAGGAGCTACTTTTTCCTAAACAACTGACTTTAAACATATTCTCCATCTGAGGAGAAAAATCTTCTTAGAGTAACTTATATAGAACATATAGACAGCTTTATTGTGTTTCATGTCAACAAAGACTTGTACAAAACTGTCAGGAAATCAGAAAACTCACTCTCAAGAACTCACACCAGGCATTTGGGAGAGAGATCATGACCAAGACTTTCACGGCCCTCAGGGGAATTCTGGAGGACACTCCAATGCCCACCTCTTCCTGACCTCAATAACACTTTGCCTTCCTGGGATCGATAAAGCAAGGGGAACCTTCAGCAAGAATCTGGGTTGAATTTAATACTGCCCTCTGAGAATGTACTCTTTCCAGTCCACAGAGAAGGTCTCACCAAGTTCATTTTCACATAAAAGCTCTTCCTCCTAGGTTCTTTTTCAGCACACAAAAGCATGCAATTCAAACAGCACCTCTTTCAGCAAAAACCACATGGATGACTGAAAGCAATCAGAAGGAGTGCTCATTAAATTGCAAAGTAGTTAATTATTTGGCCTTAGATCTGCAGGATAAGCTTCTTATTGACACCAGCATAGCTCATTCTTCCTGGTGACTTTCCAGTCTGTAATAGAATGCTCCTTTCTGGGGATTTTTTTTTCCCTTACATTTTCCACTCTACTCTACTTTCTGTCCTCTGTCCCTGACTGAAAATTTCTCTGAAGTATCCATTATCAGGAGTGGACCTTATTACCATTCAGTTTGCCATATGCCAAAGCCACATGCAAATGTTCTAAGCATCCACTGTTTGAATTGTCTTGTGACTAACACTTCTAGTACTGAAGACAAAAATAGGTGATGTTCAGGGAAATTTTGATGTAGCTAAATATGGAGCACTTTGGAGAATCTGCGTAAATGCAAATCAATTAATTAGAAAAGAACTTGGAACCTTAAAGTGATATAAGGATCAGAAAGAGTTGCCCACAATAAGCCCTATTTAATTTGGAATCAAGCTCTCCTTTATAAACTTGAAAAACCCATATAGCTGGTCATTGGTGGTGAGATGTTATGTTTCACGTCACTCAGGAGCTGCCAGAGATTTCCTATCATGTGACTTGACTTGTATAACTGTGGAAATTAAAGAAGTCATTGTGGTAAATGAGTAAAGCCAAACTCAGGAAGACAAATACTGTTCGCTGTGTCTGATATGTAGTTGCTAGCCTTTATGTGGATGCATAAAATCCTCATGACATAAATGTAAAAGTGAAACTTTCTAGGGAAGCAGAGATGACTGATGGGATGGAAAGGAAAAAAAGGAGAAAAGACAGGGCTATTATATATGGGGGAGCATGGGCACAGCCTATAGTGTAGGCTGTGTCAACATGTTCTGTGCAATGCATTGTTGATGCAGTCCTATTAGGTTAAATATTTTGTCGTGAACGAAAGCTCCTAAAACCCACTAAGTAAATAACTCAGACAGGTAGGAAATCCTAGAAACTGGGCAGATGCATAAGGTTTATATAGCAGAATGGACTATTAAGGAAGCTCAGATCATATTGCTTGGATGACAGAAATGAGTTTCCTGAAAGACACTCTTGTTACCTGCTCAGTTGTCTTCAAATACCACAATATGATGCAAGGTTTCCCAACTTTCACAAGCAGTGTGGTGTGTTGGTCTGTTGGTAATGCATCTGCCTTTGAGTCATTTCAGCTTCTTGAAGCAATACCTCAGTCCCTTATACCCAGTAGGGTAACCCCAACAAACACATCAGTTCATCAAGTTTATTTTTTTGTATCTCTTTACTTCAGTTTCATTTGACATTCTTTGTTGTGATAAATAGACATTTGTGTTATACCCCATAGGATGAGTGTTACACAATACACATGCTTTATACATGTTTTATATATATATATACATATATATATATATACATACATACATACACACATACATGTAGACATATACATACATCATATACATATACATATACACATACACATACACACACACATATATATATATATACATATACTTTTAATGATATATGTAATGCATATAAATATTGACACCTAAAAAGAGTGAATAAATAAACTTAAGCTTCAGGAACAGGTCAGGTAATTCAACTGGAGAGGAACTGGAAAGGATTGAGAGAAAAACTCTTTTGGTTTGTTTCAGTCTAATGCAAATAGAATTATATACAACATGTCAAGGTGTCTGATGAAATCAGAAGTAAGTGAGGTTGCAAAGTAGCGAGTTCACGACTACAATGTTCTCTGGAAGAATATGTGGTCTATGTCTAAGAAATGAAACTGTACATATTTGCTACCTGAGTTCATATTTACATAGCTAGCCCAAAGCAGTTTATTAAAGTTGTCTGCAATTCTGTCTGCATTTTTTCTTTTTTTTTATTGATATATTTTTTATTTACATTTCAAATGATTTCCCCTTTTCTGGGTCCCCACTCCCCGCAAGTCCCATAAGCCCTCTTCCGTCCCCCTATTCTTCCATCTACCCCTTCCCATTTCCCTGTTCTGGAATTCCCCTATACTCTTGCACTGAGTCCAGAACCAGGGGCCACTCCTCCATTCTTTTTGGACATCATTTAGTTTGTGGATTATGTTCTGGGTATTCAAAGTTTCTAGGCTAATATCCACTTATCAGTGAGTGCATACCATGATTAATCTTTTGAGAATGAGTTACCTCACTTAGTATGATGTTCTCCAGCTCCATCCATTTGTCTAAGAATTTCATGAATTCATTGTTTCTAATGGCTGAATAGTACTCCATTGTGTAAATATACCACATTTTTTGTATCCATTCCTCCGTTGAAGGACACCTAGGTTCTTTCCAGCTTCTGGCTACTACAAATAGGGCTGCTATGAACATAGTGGAGCATGTGTCCTTATTGCATGCTGAAGAATCCTGTGGATATATGCCCAGGAGTGGTATAACAGGGTCCTCAGGGAGTGACATGCCCAGTTTTCTGAGGAACCGCCAGACTGATTTCCAAAGTGGTTGCACCATCTTGCAATCCCACCAGCAGTGGAGGAGTGTTCCTCTTTCTCCACATCCTCGCCAACACCTGCTGTCTCCTGAGTTTTTGTTTGTCTGCATTTTAAAAGTTGGAATGAAAATGATTGTTATAACACTGAGTAGGTACAATAAATATGTTAATGCCAAATAATTAAACAGCTAATATAATAGGTGTTGTTACAGTAATTATTTTTGAATTAAGCTGTAAACTCAGTAAAGACAAAATATAAGGCAGAATTTAAAAAAAGAACATGAGATGTTGTATTAGTTTGGGTTCTCTAGAGTCACAAAACGTATGGGCAGTCTCTATATAGTTAGGGAATTTGTCAATGACTTACAGTCTATAGTCCAACTCTCCAACAATGGTCAGCAGCAGCTGTGGATGGAAGTCCAAGGATCTAGCAGTTTCTCAGTCCCACGAGGCAAGCAGGCAAGGAAGAGTGAGAGAGAGTCTTCCTTCTTCCAATGGCCTTATATATCTCCAGCAGAGGGTGTAGCCCAGATTAAAGGCTGTAGGTCTCCAGCAGAAGGTGTGGCCCAGATTAAAGGCATGTGCATCCATGCCTTTAATCCCAAATGATCTTGAACTCGGAGATCTCCTTGTCTTAGCCACTATGCTTCAAGATCTCCATACCAAGATCCAGGTCAGAAACTTATTTCTCTGAGTCTCCAAATTAGGATCATAGGTGAGCCTTCCAATTCTAGACTGTAGTTCATTCCAGATATAGTCAAGTTGACAACCAGGGATATCCACTACAATCCACCCCTTGTCAACTTGACACAAATAATATCTCATGTCCACATGAAACAATAACAAGATTGTGAATACGCCTAACATGATGTAACTATTCCTCGTACAATCGCAAACGCATTTGTAAATTTACAATGGGGAAATATCCCTTGGGAACATTCTTTTAGGGTTTCAATACCAATTGATGTTAAAGGGTTGGAAGAAAGACAAATATATCTTTAACAAAATAAGATAGAAGCATTCATATTACTTATAATCCTCGTTTCTGCAACTGGTTACGTGGCCTTAGCTGGTATTTATAACTCCCTTCCTCTGCTACCCATTCTGTATTTCCTTCACCTTCGGCAAGCACCTCAGCAGGTCTTGGCTCTTTTCCTGGAGGATTGACCCATACCTTCATTCCTGATGGGTCTGTGTCCTTTGTCATCCTGCTTGGTTTAGGCTGTTGTAATTTCCCATTGACTTTAATCACAGGACATGGTAGTACTAAGAGACACCCTAGGGAATCTCCTGCACTCCAGAGATAATCCTGCTTACCTCCATTGTGGAGAGGCAATCCAATTTCCCCATGGTAATCTGGATCTATCACCCCTCCTAACACTGTTATTCCTTTCTGAGCCTGTTGGTTTAAGGGCATTAGAAGCCCAAAATGGCCAGGGGGAAGTCTGAGCTTCCAGTTCAATGGAATGTTTGTTGTGGCTCCTGGTAGGAGCACTCCCCCCTCTGGAACCAAAACTTCTAGGCCAGCAGAACCTAAAAATTGTGGGGACAGGAAGCAAAAAATTTCCTAGAGGGTCACTAGGAGTGATAGTGACTGGAACGATTCCCTTTTCCACCCCTTGATTCCTGGACCCATGGATCCTGGCTATGGGAGAAACTGTACCATATATTGAACGCTGATTCAAAGCATATACTGCCTTCTGAAGAACTCTGCCCCAGCCCTCCATGCTGTTGCCACCTAATTGGCACCATAACTGTGTCTTCAAAAGGCCATTCCATCTTTCTATCAGACCAGCTGCTTCAGGATAATGGGAAACATGGTAAGACCAGTGAATTCCATAATCGTGGGCCCACTGTTACAATTCTCTGGCTGTGAAATGAGTTCCTTGGTCAGAAGCAATACTGTGTGGAATACCATGACGATAGATAAGGCATTCTGTGAGTCCACGGATGGTGGTTTTGGCAGAAGCATTATGTGCAGGAAAGGCAAATCCATTACCAGAAAAAGTATCTACTCCAGTAACAACAAAACGCTGTCCTTTCCACAGGGGAAGTGGTCCAATATAGTCAACCTGCCACCAGGTTGCTGGCTGGTCACCTCGAGGAATGGTGCCATATCTGGGGCTCAGTGTTGGTTTCTGCTGTTGGCAGATCTGGCATTCAGCAGCAGCTGTAGCCAGGTCAGCCTTGGTGAGTGGAAGTCCGTGTTGCTGAGCCCAAGCATAACCTCCGTCTCGGCCATCATGGCCACTTTGTTCATGTGCCCACTGAGCAATAACTGGGATGGCTGGGGAAAGAGGCTGATTGTCCACAAAATGGGTCATCTTATCCACTTGATTATTGAACTCCTCCTCAGCTGAAGTCACCTTTTGGTGAGCATTTATATGGGACACAAATATCTTCACATCCTTTGCCCATTTGGAGAGATCTATCTACATACTTCTTCCCCAGATGTCTTTCTCACCAATTTTCCAATTGTGATCTTTCCATTTCCCTGACCATCCAGCCAATCCATTGGCTACAGCCCATGAGTCAGTGAACAATCGTACATCTGGCCATTTCTTCTTCCAAGCAAACTGTAATACCATGTGTACTGCCCGAAGTTCTGCCCACTGTGAAGATTTTCTTTCACCTGTATCTTTCAGGCTTGTCCCAGAAAGGGGTTGTAATGCTGCAGCTGTCCACTTCTGGGTGGTGCCTGCATAATGTGCAGAGCCATCAGGTCCTAGTCTTCTCTTCTTTAGTCAACTGGTCATAGGAAACACCCCATGATGCTATAGGCACACGCTTGGCAGCAGATGGCATTGTAACAGGAGTAGAAACCATAGGCATCTGAGCAACTTCTTCATGTAACTTGTTTGTGCCTTGAGTTAGGCACCTGCTCTGGCCCGATCATGTATATACCACTTCCATTTGATAATAGACTGCTGTTGTGCATGCCCTACTTTATGACTTGGAGGGTCGGATAACACCCAGCTCATGATGGCCAGTTCAGGTCACATAGTAACTTGGTGTCCTATCGTCAAACATTCAGTTTCCACTAAGATCCAATAGCAGGCCAAGAGCTATTTTTCAAAGGGAGAGTAGTTGTCTGCAGATGATGGTAGAGCTTTGCTTCAAAATCCCAAAGGTCTCTTCTGTGATTCACCTACAGAGGCCTGCCAGAGGCTCCAAACAGCATCTCTATCTGCCACTGATACCCCAAGTACCAATGGGTCTGCTGGATCATATGGTCCAAGTAGTAGTGCAGCCTGCACAGCAGCCTGGACCTGTTTAAGAGCCTTCTCCTGTTCTGGGCCCCACACAAAGCTAGCAGCTTTCTGAGTCACTCGGTAAATAGGCCTGAGTAACACACCTAAGTGAGGAATGTGCTGTCTCCAGAATCCAAATAGACCCACTAAATGTTGTGCTTCTTTCTTGGTGGTGGGAGGGGACAGGTACAATAACTTATCTTTCACCTCAGAAGGAATATCTCTGCATGCCCCACACCACTGTACTCCTAAGAATTTCACTGAAGTAGATGGACCTTGAATCTTGGTCGGATTTATTTCCCATCCTCTGATACGCATAGATGTTACCAATGAATCCAAAGTGGTTGCTACTTCCTGCTCACTTGGTCCAATCAGCATAATATCATCAATATAGTGCACCAATGTGATATTTTGTGGAAGAGACAAACGATCAAGGTCCCTTCTAACTAAGTTATGACACAGGGCAGGAGAGTTAATATATCCTTGAGGCAAAACTGTAAAGGTATACTGCTGGCCTTGCCAACTGAAAGCAAATTGCTTCTGGTGGTCCTTATGGACAGGTACTGAGAAGAAGACATTTGCCAGGTCAATAGCTGCATACCAGGTTCCAGGAGATGTGTTAATTTGCTCAAGTAACAAAGCTACATCTGGTACAGCAGCTGCAATTGGAGTTACTACCTGATTTAATTTTCAATAGTCAACTGTCATCCTCCATGATCCATCTGTCTTCTCCACTGGCCAGATGGGAGAGTTAAAGGGAGATGTGGTGGGAACCACCACCTCTGCATCTTTCAAATCCTTGACTGTGGCAGTAATTTCTGCAATTCCTCCAGGAATACGATATTGTTTTTGATTCACTGTTTTCTTTGGCAGAAGCAACTCTAAAGGCTTCCATTTGGCCTTTCCAACCATAATATTCCTCACTCCACAGGTCAGAGAACCTATATGAGAATTCTGCCAATTTCTGAGTATATCTATCCCAATTATATATTCTGGAACTGGGGAAATGACCACAGGATTTGTTCGGGGACCCACTGGACCTACTGTGAGTCGCACATCAGTCAAAACTTCTTTAATCACCTGTCCTCCATAAGCCCCTATTCTAACTGGAGGGCCACAATGTTTCTTGGGATCTCCTGGAATCAGTGTCAATTCAAAACCAGTATCCAATAGCCCCCGGAAAGTCTGATTATTTCCTTTCCCCCAGTGTACAGTTACCCTTGTAAAAGGCCGTAGGTCACTCTGGGGGAAGAATTGGAGAAAGACTAACAGCAAAACTTTTAGGTGTCTTATCAAGATTCTTCCTCAGGGGAACCTGGCCACCCCTTCATTCAAGGGATTCTGGATCTGTAAACTGGCTCAAGTCTGGAAATTGATTCACTGGCCGAGATTGCCTTTTGCCATGATCCAATGCAGCCTTCCTATCATTTGTTTGAGGATTTTTCTGCTTATACAGATCAAACAGATATGCAGTAGGTTTCCTATGTATTTCATCCCTGGAAACACCATGTTTTATTAGCCAGCACCAAAGGTCCAAACGAGTCATACCATTATAAATTCCACCTCTCTGCCCATTATGGGGTACGTCATTATAAACATTGTTTTGTCTATGCTGTTCATTATAATAACTACGATCACCTTTTCTCTGGCGATTCAATGCTGCCACCTGGCCCTTGTTAACTTGGGGCCCAATTAAACCCATTGCATTTAATTCATCTAATTGAGCAGCAGCATCTCCAACCCTAAGGTCTGGCACAAGGA
The DNA here is from genome assembly GCF_947179515.1 of Apodemus sylvaticus. Lineage (NCBI taxonomy): Eukaryota > Metazoa > Chordata > Mammalia > Rodentia > Muridae > Apodemus > Apodemus sylvaticus. Next base: position 28,680,000 of record NC_067483.1, read on the forward strand.
AAAGGGCACTACAGATGTAAATATTTCCTTTTATTTCTATAAGTTTTGATATTGATTTCTCTAAATTATGATCTAAATGATCATCTAAATGATCATCTAAATGATGAGTATTGTTGGGACTAGGGAGATGGATCACTGATTGAGAGCATTTGCTGAACAAATATAAGGACCTCAGTTTCACTTCCAAATACCTACATTTAGGTCATGCATGGTCTCATTCACTTCTATAAGTCTATATTATAGACTTCTGTAAGTCTATATATTATTCACTTCTATAATATGGAGGGTAGAAATAACTGGCTCTCTGGACCTTGTTGGGCATAAGCTTATCTCTGGGTTCAGTAAGAAACCCTGTCTCAAGTGAACAGGTGAGAGAATAAGAGAGTCTCTCTATGTACATACCTCCACACATGAGTCCACATACTTACACACACATCATGTAAACATACTCCCAACCACCAGAATAATATTTTGACCTCACAAAACTCGACTAAGCTATCTAAGCTATTTTAGAGACTCTTCTAACAGGAGAATATCATTTAGAGAGAATCTTATTCTCTTGAATAATTATTGGGGCCAGAGTTGATAGTTAAGCTATCTATAGTTCACATCTTTTTGGGTGGGTATTTCCATTATGGCATCTGCCTTAGTTTGGGCTTTATTGCCATGAGGAAACACCACAACCAGGGCAACTCTTATAAAGGAAAACATTTAGTTTGGCACTGACTTCCAGCTTTAGAGATTTAGCTTGTTATCATTATAATGAGAAGCATGGATGCATGCTGGCAGACATGATTCGGAGCAGAAGCTGAGAGGTCCAAATCTTGAACCACAGGCAACAGAAGGAGAATATTTGTCACACTAGACATGGCATGAGCATAGGAGATCTCAAAGTTCACCCTCACAGTACCACTCTTTCTCCAACAAGGTCACACATACTCCAAAAAAGAGCACATTTCCTAAGAGCTCTACTTCTTTTACACGAGGGATTCAAATAAGTCTATGAGGACCATTTTGATTCAAACCACCACAGTAGCTATTCTGGTGTGGAAAGCTCATGATTTATTAGTTTAGGTTAACCAAAACAGAAAAGCAACAAACAAAAAACCCCACAAAACAACAACAACAAAAAAAAACAAAAGCAAAAACAAACAAACACTATCCTGAAACTACAGTGTGTAAATTAACTTACTGATGTGCAAGCCAAGGGATTGCACATATGGATTTGCTTCTCCAGATGACTTAACTTATATGGATACATTTGACCACTGTGATTTCCTCAAGAGAGTAAGCTATTTAGTGGTCTCAAGTAGGCCCAAGTCCTCAATAATAGTTAAGCTGGGCCAACACATATGGTTTGAACCACTTCCTTAAAGGTAGATTATAAAATTAAGGTATAGGATACATTCTTGGGGAGCTTCCTGCATATAAGAATAAAGGAAGTCATACATGAGAATAAGGACATACAGGAGTCATGGTTTGGTGGGATGCAGTTACTCTCAGAGCTAGAAGTACTAAAATTGTACATGTAATACCTGGGATGAGGAATTTAGAAACCACAGAATATCTAGTTGCATTTAGGTAGAGTAGGAGTCTGAGTTCCTTACTGAGATCAGTCTCAGAAGATGGTGAAGGAGGAGTTGTGGGCATAAAATATCCACCTAACACTGGACTTCATGCAACAATGTCAATGAAGACAGTCTAAATGCAATTTATCTACACAGTAGATCACCAAGGAGCTTTTATCTAGGAAGAAAACTTGGAACTGGGAATGAATTAGGAAGTATCTGGCAGAAAAACCTTGAGACAGCTAAAGCTAAGCCTCTAAGTAGATACTTGTAACTACTCAGATATTTTAACTGGAAATGCCATAGACTTACTCTCTGAACATTTTGTCATAAGGTCAATTTTAGACATTTAGTTTAATTCCTCTGCTTTGCTCTTCCACCTTTCATTAAAGATTGGTATTTACTAGTGTGGAGGAGGAAAACTCTTCTCTTTCTGACCTCACATGTCTTCTGGTGGGAGTGTCATAATGTTAGCTTGGCAAAAGGCAGAAACACATAAGAGAAAATAAAGAGAATTCTAATAATATGTGTTATACATTCAGGAGAGTGCAAACAAATAATTAGAATTGGACTCACATGGAATCCCAAAGAGTAATAAGATTTGGACAAAGGGAAAGAACATTGAGTTGCTACTTGTGCAACTGAGAAAATCAGTGCTCAGGGAGCTGAATGATAAAGTCTGGTGCTGCAAAAGGGAGAGCAGCTCTCAAAGCTTCTCAGTTGGAAAATCCCTCTGCTAAAGGATAGGAGACAAAACAAACATTTATTGCTATTTATAGCTTATGTAGCTATGGAGGACATGGGGGGAATAAATATTTCTCAAGAAGTGGTTGTACATTTCCCTTATATACTGGGTCTCACAAAAAACAGTAAATCTTTAAGCCCCTCTCTCTTTTTTATTAGATATTTTCTTTATTTACATTTCACAGGTTATCCCCTTTCTTGGTTCCACTCCTAAAACTCCCAATCCCATCCCCCCTTCCCCTGTTCACTAACCCACCCACTTCCACTTTCCTGTCCTGGCATCGGGCCCCCCCCCCCCCGTAGGGCTATGAGCATTACAGGTCAAAGAGCCTCTCCTTTCATTGATGTCCAACAAGGCCAACTTCTGTTACACATGTAGCTGGAGACATGGGTCACTCCATGTGTACTCTTTTCTTGGTGATTAAATCTATGGGGGCACTGGGGTTACTGGTTGGTTTATATTATTGTTTCTTCTATGAGACTGCAAACCCCTTCAGCTCCTTGGGTCCTTTCTCTAGCTCTTTCACTGAGGACTTGCTCTCAGTTCAATGCTTGACTGAGAGCATGCCCCTCTATATTTATCAGGCACTGGCAGGGCCTCCCAAGAAACAGCTATATCAGGCTCCTGTCAGCTAGCATTTGTTGGCATCCACAATAGTGTCTGGCTTTGATAACTGTATAAGGGATGGATCCTCAGGTGGGGCAGTCTCTGGATGGCCTTTTCTTCAGTCTCTGCTTCACATTTTGCCTCTTTATTTTTCTCCCTTGGATACTTTGTTCCCCCTGCTAAGAAGGGCCAACATATCCACACTGGTCTTCCTTCTTCTTGAACTTCATGTGATCTGTGAATTTTATCTTGAGTATTCTGAGCTTCTGGGGTAATATCCACTTATCAGTGAATGCATACCATGTGTGTTGTTTTGTAACTTGGTTAACTCACTCAGAATGATATTTTCTAGTTTCATACATTTGCCTAAGAATTTCATAAATTCATCATTTTTAGTAGCTAAATAGTACTCCATTGTATAAATGTACCACATTTTCTGTATCCACTCCTCTGTTGAGGGGCATCTAGATCCTTTCCTGCTTCTGGATATTATAATTAAGGCTGCAATAATAATAGTTTAACATGTGTCCTTATTACATGTTGGAGCATCTTCTGGGTATATGCCCAGTAGTGGTATAGCTGCATCTTCAGGTAGAACTATATCCAATTTTCTAAGGATCTGCCAGACTGCTTTCCAGAGTAGTTGTACCAGCTTGCAATCCCACCAACAATGGAGGAGTGTTCCTCTTTCTCCTCATCCTCAGCAGCATCTGTTGTCACCTGAGTTTTTGATCTTAGCCATTCTGACTGGTGTGAAGTGAAATCTCAAGGTTATTTTGATTTGCATTTCCCTCATGACTAAGGATGTGGAACATTTCTTTAGGTGCTTCTCAGCCATTAGATATTCCTCAGTTGAAAATTCTTTGCTTAACCCTGTACACCATTTTTTATTTGGTTCTCTGGAGTCTAGCTTCTTGAGCTCTTTGTATATATTGCATATTAACCCTGTATTGAATGTAGGGTTGGTTGGTAAAGATCTTTTCCAAATCTGTTGGTTGCCTAGGGCCGTCTCTTAGTTTCTCTTCTGTTGCTGTGATACCTGCCAAAAGTGACCTCAGAAAGGAAGATTTGTTTCTCCTTTCAGTTTGAGAGCACCATTCATCAGGGACAGGAAGGCATAGACATGAGATCTTGAGGTAGCTTGTTTCATTGCATGCACAATCAGAGCAGTGAGGGATGAGCCCTTGTACTCAGCTAGCTTTGTCTTTTGCAGGTACATCAGGACTCTAGCTCATGTAACAACAGTTCTACCTTCATTTTGGGGGTAGGAGATGGAGGGAGGTGGAGTCTCACTTTAATTAACTTAATCAAGATAACGCTTCATAGGCATGACCAGAAGCTAAACCTAATCTAGATAATCCTCATAAATGTGCCCAGAGACTTGACTCTTGGTGGACCCAAATCCTGACAATTGATGATCAATATTAAGACAATCTAGCTCAGCCTCCTAGCTGAAAGCCCACTCAGGAAACAAGACAATCACTCTCAAACTATTTTTATTTGTCCATATTTTCCAGTCAAGTAAGTTAGTCAACCATGTCTCAGCTCTATGGAGATTGTTTGAAGATTCCCCAAAAGTAAGGGTTGACTGCCTTCCTTCCTTGCATGAAGAAGCTCAGTATTTTCATCTTAAGAAACAGTTCACTGTGCAGGCCACTATGAACTTGCCAAATCCTCAGCCCTCATAGCTGGCCTTGGGAGCACGAGGGAATTGAAATTTCTCAGCAGCTCCATCTCTGTAATAAAACTATTTCTTTTAGAAATTGATTGCTTGCTCTCCTGGAGACCTCAGTCATTTCTTTTGGTCACTTTTGTTCTCTAAAGGAAACTGGTTATCATTACAATGGCAAGAAAAAAAAAGTTGTTTCTGTGTTTAAAATAAGAGGTGAGGGTGTGGAGAGATGACTCAGTGGTTATGAGCTAGGACTGTTCTTGCATAGGATCCAAGATAGGTTCCCGGCACCCATGCCAGCCAGCCTGCTCACAAATGACTGTACATCTAGATCCATGGAATCAACACCCTCTTCTGGCCTTTCTGGATAACTGTACACCAGAGAATCTATGTACACAGACATTCTCTCTCTCTCTCTCTCTCTCTCTCTCTCTCTCTCTCTCTCACACACACACACACACACACAGCTAAAATATAATTTAAAGAAAGAAGAGTAGACTGTGGCAAATTGAGGCTTCACTGAGTGAAAATTTCTTGTATTAACAAAGAGGAATGAAAGCTTGGGCCTGAAATGACTTCTCCCAAGGCTAACTTGCTTACATCTAATACTGATATTTTATTTATTTTAATTATTCTATGCAACATATTTATACTGATCATTTAATCTCTTTAGATAACATAAAGGTATCATAATAGTGCTATTTTCAAAGGTTCTGGACATTTAATGAGATAAAACCTAGCTGCAAGAAGTTGTTCACTGAGAACTACTAGGACTACTAGGAATGTATCATTCATGACCACATTGTGTCTCACACTCTCTGTTTCCTACGTATCCTGATATGAATAGCCTCTGCATTAGACTTCAGCTTCTTGCATGATCAGCCTCATTCTAGGCCCAGCAACATGGGGCAATCAACATGGACCCTTGGAAACCATCAGCCAGAACAGAGCCTCCCTCCTTATGTTGTCATTCTCGGGGGACAACTTTCTTTACCATGGTTTCTTAGCTGTCACATGGTTGCTCCAGTTAGTCTTCATTGTCAGCTTGCACAGCTCAAAGTCATCTAACAAGACAGCCTCAGCTGAGGAATTTCTTAGAGCAGATTGGCCTTTAGGCATATTCGTTGGGATTGTCTTGATTGTTCACTGATGCATAAGGGCCCAGTTTAATGCTGGCAGAACTATCCCTTAGCAGATGGGCCTAGGGTGCATATTGAAATTGGTTAAGCATCAGCCTGAAAATGAGCCAGTCCCAACTATTCCCCCATGCTTTCTGCTTCAAGCTCCTGCTAGAGTTCCTGCTCTGATCACTGTCAGTGATGGTCTGTAATCTACAAAATGAAATAAACCATTTCCTTTCTCAAGGCGCTTTTGATTACAATATTTGTTGTAGCCACAGAATGAAGTTAAAGAAACAGTATAGGGGTTTCCATCTACCTAATATTTTCCTAGCATCTGCCTAGCACTCAAACATAAGTTGAGGCCTACTCTCTAGAAACTAAAATGTGGTCAAGAAAAATAAATTGTGGTAAGTAAATGAAGGCATGCCAAATGAGTCCAAAAATTCAGTGTCTATAAATACATTTGTATTGGAACTTGCCATGCTTATTTGTTTGTACGACTGTTTTCAAATACCAAAGGTAATAGGATTGATTGTGAAAGAGACACTGTGACCTTAGGAGCCTAAAATATTTCTTAGCTGACCTGTTACTGGAAAGAGTTTGCTGACATCCACTATTTGAGGCAAATGATGGCTCCTTCTATTCAATGCTTGGGATGGCTCTGAATTGTGGAAATCTTATTTTGTTTGTCTGTTTGGGGTGTGTGTGTGTGTGTGTGTGTGTGTGTGTGTAAATGCTATAAAGGTCAGAAGTTGACACGAAGAGTCTTCCTCTACTGTTCCCCACATTATCATTTGAGAGGTAGTCTTTCATTGAACCTGAAGTTCACTAACTCAGTAAGAGTAGCGAGGTAGCAATCCACAGGGAGTCTCTGGATTTTGCTACCTTTCGTGTTGAAATTATAGGTATGTGCCATCACATCTAGCCTTTTTAGTGGGTACTGGGGAATCCAAATTTAGGTCCTCATGCCACATGGCAGACAGTATTGACTGAGGCATGTCCCCAACCACATGAAAATCTATGAATGATATTATTTAAAAGCCCTCTGAATCAGGACAGCAGGTACACCGTTATGTTTATTGACAGCCATGGTATCAACTGGAACAGATTATACACTAAAAGTACTTAGCACATATACCATGCAAATCTCTGTATCTGAATGGTGATTCATCCTTGCCAATGTTAGAGGACATGCTGGTTTTGCCAGTTTCAAATTGGTGTGCAATCCTCCTGGTTGCCTTTGTGTATTCAATACTCTCCCTTCTAGCCCCCCCAAGGCTACCTCTCCATCTCACCATGGGTAACAAATGAGAAATTTTGAGGACTATTGAACACTATAAATTTTCACAGCAGGGCTGCTTCTTAGCCCAGGAACTTGGGTAATTGTCACACATTGGTAAAATTCATAGGAGACAATTGTCCTCAAATCAGCAGCTCCATCTGCAAGAAGCTGCTTGGGGGAGGGGAGCTGGGTAACAACTCAATTCTCCTCTTCAGTATAGAATCAAGAAATATTTCGCTTTTTTTCTTTTCCTTTTTTTTCTTTTTAAGAAAATTACATTTCTGTTGTTTGAACTGGCTTTCTACCTCAGCTCTAAAACTGGACCCATAAAATAAACTCATTACATCTTTTTAAAGATGTAGTGAATAGTTTTTAAATGTCCATTGTCAGAAGCACAACATTTGCCTCAGTCAGCATTTTATATTTCTTGAGTTTACTATTTTAGTTATTTTTGTTTTACGTATTAGTGCTTTGTCTGCATGTACACCTGCATGTAAGAAGAGAACATTGAATCCCTTTATAGATAGTCATGAACCACCGTGTATTTGCTGGGAATTGACCCCAAGACCTTTACAAGAGCACCTAGTGCTCTTAACTACTGAGCCCCCCCCACTAGCCTCTATTTTTTAAAATTAAGTATGTTTATGCATTTATTTGATGTGTGTGTGTGTGTGTGTGTGTGCACACGCGTGCACGCGTGTGTCTCCTTAGGGATGCATATTCTTGCTTTAGTCTGAAGGACGCCAACAACTTGATAGATTAGGTTTTCTCCTTTCACCATTTGGGGTTCACGGAACTTATGCTTTCCAGCAAGCACCTTTACTCTCTGAGCCAGCTAGCTAGTCCCTATGTACTTTGTTTTCAGTACTTCACACACACACACACAAGCATGTATGCTTTCAGAGTGGATGACATAGTCCATGGCCTTCATGAAATGTTATTCAATTTTAACATACTAGATTTTACCCTGTGTTTAATGTGTTTAGCCTAGTTTTAGCTACATTGATTTAGAAAGAATTCCACCCACTCTTGATGTCTGGATGCCCTCCATATCTAGTCAAACTCGTTATATCCTATGCTGCTATCTGACCACTTTGGCTTCTGTTAACAGAAACCTGTCAAGTTGATTTGGCAAGAATCCTCTATTCCTTGATGGATTCTCTTTAGTAATTTCCTAGTAAGAATTCTTCAATCTCTTGATGTCCTGCCTTCATGATTTTCAGCCCAATCGTCACTGTAAACTTGTACCCATGCATGTGTCCATGCACTTCTTGCTTGTAGTCCATCTGTCCCTACTCTATTCCAGTTGAATTTCATGTCCCTTTCCAATTGTAGAGCTCTTGGCATTTTTTGCAGTCATAGTTCCTGAATAAAGTCTGCCTTGCTATTTTAATAAGCATCAGCCTGTGTTTGCTTTAACACCCTCAGAGGACTTTATAATTTTCAAATTGTCTTTCAGGGCTCTCTTCAAGAAGCCTGTAAAAGCTGTGCCTCAGAGATGCTGACTGGTCGAAAATTGCACCCATAGTCCTCCATCAAATGTTGGATTTTCTGTGATTAAAAAAAGATAAATGTTAAAATATGTTCTATGGGGGTGTGGTGAGGTGTGGGGGGAAAGGAATGCCTCAGTTGGTCCATGCCAAGGCATCCCTTCCCCATGAGGGACCAGCCACACAATGGTAGAGCATAGAATAGAGTTTATTCAGTGCATGTGGAGAGGAGTTAAGAGGGTAGTAGAGGCAGAAGAGAGAGACAGAGAATAGAGAAGTAGAGGCAGGCCCTGACCACTCATAGAGAGGGGGGCAAGGAAGAGGGAGAGAAGGGGAACAAGAAGTGAAGATGCAAGAGAGAGAGAGAGAGAGAGAGAGAGAGAGAGAGAGAGAGAGAGAGAGAGAGGGAGAGAGGCAAGAGTAAGACTTTAAGAAAGAGAGAGAGAAGGCTAGCAGCCTCTCTTATAGTGGGCCAGCATACCTTGTAACTGTGGGGAAGAGCATACCTTGCTGATACCAAGTAACTGTGGGGATGGACTCCAGACAGAATACATACAGGATTTGCTTCTAGTTTTAATCTATATACATATATAGAGAAGGTACAAATAAAACCATCCTTCTTTTCTTTAGGTTTTTAAATGCAGGGCATGGAAGCAGTCAAGTCTATTTCTGTACAAAGGTGGTGATGCCTAGCCCATATCTATCAGGTCCAGTTACAGAGGCTGCCTGTCTCACCTGATTTTGGCTGATCACTGAAGACAGGTTCAGCCCTGACAGATCTCAGTGCCTGTATATGAAAAGCAGCTGCAGATTTCTCTGATAATATTACTTAGCTCTGACCAAACGTCTGAGATAGTCAACAGAGGATATTTATTAAGTGAAATGTACAGTTTTAACAACTCCATTTTCCTTCTTGGCAATTAACTTTAAATTTCAAGTGACCATAGCTAATAAATGAGAGGTGAGCACTGACCAGAAGGAGCCCAATGCAGCTTGTTCACATAATCCTTAAAAAGTAGTGACAGGTGAGCTGCAACTTGGACTTGTCACTAATGGGTCTTACGCATCTTCTTGTGCAGAGGAGACAGGGTTCTATAGTGAGGAGAGGTAAAAGGAGAGATATAAAATGTCACTTAAAGAACATTATGAAGCCTTTTTGGCCACAAAACACCCTGAAGTTAGTGTAACAGTAATGCAATAACCTTCTCCCACACTAACTCCATTATCTCACTATAAGAACATCACGATTCCAATGGCTGTCCTCAAGAATTAATTGTTTACTTTGGAAAAGATGGAGCTACCAATCATTTCATTTCAGGAAGTTTTTGAAAATCATCTGCTCTTGATGTGATTTGTCTGGAGCCCTCTGGGGGGCACCCAATATATTTCAAGTTAACGTGGTTGGAAAGCCAACTACATTAAGCCATTGTGTCCTGAAGGCTCTGTTTTTAAATTTATCATTATCATTATTATTTTACATAGCCATGAAGTGATAAGAGATCTTCTGACACATTTTGTTGACTGATCTTAAAAGCAGCAGCACTGGCCTGAACCTCACTTAATGAGAGATTTTTCACTAATTGCCTGTGTGGACATTGCAACGTCAAGTCACTATAAATATTTTTAGATGCTTACTTTCAATGTGTGAACTCAGCTCACTTTGAGTTTCTGAACTGATCATGTCTGTGGTCTGAGGGAAACAAATCAACTGTAACCAGGCACTTTGAAGAGTCCCATTACTATAGCCAACATTAATACATCTGGATGTTCTGTGGAGACATCTGGAGAATGCTAATAATTATCCTGCCTCAGCCTTGCTTTATCTCTTTGTTCTTTTAATTTTTTTCTTAGAGGTGGGGTGGGTTTTTACTATATTGCCTACTCTGATCTCTAAATCCTGCTCCTGAATTGTTAATACTATAGGTGATTCAAACATGCAGACTCATTGCCCGGTTAAAACTCATTGCCTAAGGAGGTAACATGAATATATATGTATGTATATGTAAAATATGTCTTTATACATGTATATACACACACATTTATATGTACTTATAATATATATGTATATATGTATAAAATACAAATGTATAAAATACACATACACATATATATGTGAGTGTATATATATATATATATATATATATATATATATATATATATGTGTGTATGTGTGTGTGTGTGTGTGTGTGTGTGTGTGTGTATGTATAAGGTGTCTCCTTGCAGCTTTGGAGAGAATGTAGCAGAACTTCTGGGCACACTTTGCTTTAACTCTATGGGTAGATTTGTTGCTTCAACTGCACAATAAACCAATGTATAAGAAAGCAGTCTCTGCTGGCCAACCTTATTAAAACTATATTTATGGATGACTGAATTTTTATTTTGATCAAGCAGCATTAGTATTTGGACAACAAAAGCCACTTAGAAAATACATGAGAATTTAGATATTTATAAAGGTATTTTTGAGTCCATTGAGTCCTTTAATAAAATTTCACTCTTTGTCTTGCATAGGAAAATACTTTATATTTATTGTAAAGTATTTAGAAAAAGTTACAATGGTTTAAAGGATTAAGAAAAGATCTTCTATACTTTTATTACCTGAAAAAAAAACTGTTATTACAATGAAAATAAATTACTATTGTAGAAACTGCCAGATACATGCTCTTGCACACAACATACACATTCAAAAATGAAAACAACCATTGTGTTCATTGTTTTCCTGTTGCTGTGATAAAATTCTGGGCTAAAACAGTCTGAGGAAGAAAGGGTTTATTTGAGCTTATAGCTACAGAAGGGCAGAATTCACCATCAACGAAAAGGTGTGGCAATGGACGCGGAAGGCCTGCTGGAAGCAGCAAGCTGTCCAATCTTACTTTCATACATACGCAGGAAGTAGAGAGATAAACAGGAAACATGGTCCATCTCTAGGATCTCAAAACCCATCCCCAGTGTTGCACTTCGTATAGCAAGGCTCCACTTCCCAGTGTTTCCATAATCTTCTCGAAGGTTGCCACAAGTTGGGGCCAAGTTCTCATATACAAGTCCATGTGGGACATTTCTCACTCAAACCACCTCAACTATGCATGTATAGTACGGTGTTTTCATGTGATATTTTTGTAGAATTGTATTCTATTAATGAAAATACACTGTATGGCTTTATAATTATTTGCCTTATTGTTAATCATTGATAGTATGTTAATATTTATCACAGACCTACTGACCTATGGGAATGATTATCTATAATATGTTATTATATAAAAATATTTTACATTTAATATGATTGTATATATTACATATTATATATAGTTACATGCTATTTTTTTATAAATATATAGCTAATATATGACTAATCTATCTCATGAATTTTGCATTTTTGTTTTTCTGGTTCTAATGATATTCAGTAGACATACTTTTGAATATTAATGTGAACTGTGCTGATTCACAGATGATGCTCTCTGTTTCCCTCCAAAGTTCCCATGCTCATTTTTCCCTCTGGGGACAGAAGGGCATAATTTCTAGTTTCACAGACCACTGGGCAGCACTATTATTTAAATATTTGCTGAGAAAATTGTGGTGTTTATTTACATTTTAAGTTGAAATTCATTGAGTATTAACACAGTACGTTCATTTGGGGCCTGCGGGAGAGAAGGTTCAGCAGTTAAAAACATACTGTAACTACTGTTCCTGGATGATTTGATACCATCTTCTGGCTTCTGTGGGTAGTACATGTGCATGCAAACACACACACACACACACACACACACACACACACAAGTGCTTTATAAATTATGTTCCTAGGGATAATGGTGGGGGTGGAGATCAAGTTGGCACTGGCCCTGATCTGACTGGAGGTGCTAGAGAGTGGATCTCAATTGTATTAGGCACATATTCTACCACTGAGCCATAGACTTTGATTCTTACTGATTCTGAGTCTTTGATTAAAAGTGACTATAATCAATGGGTAATACTTAATTACCCATTGAATTTTTAATAATTCTTTTATGAGAGGCATATATCTTTTTTTTAAAAAAGTTCTTGTTATTGTCAGTTCATCAAAATCCCTGCTGTACAAGCTGAGTTGGGACCTCATAACTGACCTATAAAACCTAGAGTGACCCTGCATGCCTGTCATCTCAGTTCTGTGTGTGTGTGTGTGTGTATGTGTGTGTGTGTGTGTGTGTGTGTGTGTGCGCGCGTGCGCACGCGCAAGTAAGAGGCTCACTGATGCTTCTTGGCTGCCAGCTTAGGTTCAGGCTCTGTGAGAGATAATTTCTTAAAAAAAGAATAAGATGGCTGCTGGAGAGATGGTTCAGAGGTTAAGAATACTGACTGCTCTTCCTGAAGTCCTGAGTTCAATTCCCAGCAAACACATGTTGGCTCACAACTGTTGTAATAAGACCTGATGTCCTCTTTTGGTGTGCCTGAAGACATCTACATTGTACTCACATAAATAAATGTTTAAAAGAAGAATTAGATGCAGAATGATAAAGAGAAGGATACATTGTGTTTTCCCTTGTTTACATGCCAACCACACATTTGTGAGCATTCCCACATGTGCACACACACACACACACACACACACACACACACACACACTTTTCATAGTTTACCATCTAAAGTGATTATTCTAAATAGTTTTCAAGGAAAGATTGTAAGATATGGGCTCCTAGAAACTGCTGAACCAAACAACCTCAGAAGTGAGAAGAGTTAACATTACCCCAAGAAATGAGACCAGATCTCAGCAGCACTCGTGCACTTAAGGTAAGATACACTATCTTTAGCAACATGCAATGGCATCAACATTATCTTCAAGAAATCTTGTGAAATTGAAAGTCAAGAGAACCTACCAGCACATCCCTGGGCTGCCTGGATGGTTCAAAGAACAGTTCAGACTAATAATCCATGCTCAATGATGAAGCCACAGTATGAGATGTCAAGGTATTTTACTGAAGGAAAACACACTGTCTAAAGCATCCAAACAGAACACCACTGTAGTACAACTGAAGAACCCCTCTCTCCTTCTGTTGATCATCAGTGCCCTACTGTTTCAGATAACTTGTTTATGTGTAGTACAATGCACAGGCAGTTTGATACATGTTGCTGCCCACACCTCAGTGCCTGGCCCTAGTTCAAAGCCAGACGATTTCCAAGAGACTGACTAAGTTGTCTTCAATAACAATAGTATCCTAAATATCCTCATTAGGGTTTCTATTGCAGTTATAAAGACCATGACCAAAACCAACACAAGGGAAAAAGTGTTTATTGAATCTTACAGCTTGTAAATCAGTATCAAGGGAAGTCAGGACTGAAACCAGTCTCAGGACTGAAACCAATGTAGAGTCCATGGAGGGTCCGGCTTATTGGCTTGTTTTTTATGGCTTGTTCAATTTCTTTTCTTATTGCACCTAGGACCACAAGACTCAGGGTAGCATCACCCACAAAGAGCTAGTTTCTACCACATTAGTCATTAATCAAGAAAAACTACCACAGGCTTGCCTACAGGACAATCAGGGGTGGGGGCATTTTCTCAATTGAGGCTCCATCTTCCCAAATGACTCTAGATGGTATCAAGTTAACATGAAACTATCTATCACAAATAAGCAACATTTCACCTCACACGGTCCAAATGTAGAATGTCCTCATGGTTTTATGTGTCTCTCAGCTTAGTCTCACATTAATGGTGCTGTTTAGGGTAACTAGGCAACTTATAGGAGGTGGAGACATTCTGGAAGAGAGTCACGAGGTTTGGGATATTTGAGATTTTATAGCTGTTATGGTTTGTACATTCTCAGTCCAGGGAGTGGAACTATTAGGAGGTTTGGCCTTTTTGGAGTAGGTGTAGCACTGGGTATGGGCTTAAGAGCCTCACCCTAGCTGCCTGGAAGTCAGTCTTCCACCAACAGCCTTCATATGAAGATGCAGAACACTCAGCTCTGCCTGCATCATGCCTGCCTAGATAGATGCTGTCCTGCTCCCAACTTGATGATGATGGACTGAACCTGTAAGAACCTGTAAGACAGCCCAATTAAATGCTGTCCTTTATAAGATTGGTCTTGATCATGGTGTCTGTTCACAGCAGTAAAACCATAACTAAGACAGAAATTGGTACCAGGGACTGGGGTATTGCTGTGATAGGCCTGACCATGCTTTTGTTTGGAGGAATGTGGATTTTGGGGACTTTGGATTTGGAAATCCATAGAATGCTTCAAATGGGGCTTAATGGGCTGTCCTGGCAGGAATATAGAAGACTTTGTTATTGAGAGTGATTTGAATTGTGTGGAGCTTGCCTAAGAGGTTTCAGTAGAGAATTTCAACATGTGGCCTAGAGACTTTTTGTAATATTTTGGTAAAGAATGTGGCTACTTTTTGCCCTTGTCTGAAGAGTCTGCCTGAGCCAACTGAGGGGTACAGGCCTTAAGGGCCTTAAAGGAAAGATCAGCAACCTGGTTAAAGTAAGCATGCAGTCCAACAGTGGCCTGAGTGACAGGGTTAATATATGCCCCAGGGCTAATATGCCTGTCACAATAACATTATGAGTGTATTCCAGGTTAATCTTATCCTGATTCTCAGCCAAGTCATGATATATAGACCACCAATTAAGAAACAAGGCAGGGTCAAGCACCACCTTAAGGAAATTGCACCAATCATAATAGGTCTGATGGTACATGGTCCATTGCTTCAGTACTTGTTCAAAATAAGGGGAATCTGGGCCAGAATTGTTGGCAGCATTTCTGATTAATGCCAAGTCTGCAGCCATGACTTCCTCTAGGGGGAGAATTCTTAAGACTGGCAATAACTTTAAGGACTAGGGACAAAAGCAAGGGAGGTGTGATCCCAGACTGTACCTTGAGCTTGCAGGTGAGGAAGAGAACACATGTCCAGGGGTCAAGGACCCACATATTCTACAGTGATATCCAGGGGGCCAAAATAGCGACCTCTTCCCAACGTTGGTCCATATCATCAGTTTTAACCTTGACACCACCCATAACTAGAAGGGCTTTGAGTGCCCTAATCTGGGGTTCCTTGATGGTGGAGGGAAGGGAACCCATAATGACAAGAGCAAAGGAATAAACAATGAACAGATATGACATATGTGACAAGTGAGGCAACAAAAGTCTTGTGCTAAGCGGGGAAACTCCCTTAAGTGTAGCCCAAAGGCTTTATGCCTTCATGGTGTCCTCATGCTGGAAAGGGGTTTGGGAGCCAATCCCCTATTCCATCACCTGGAGTCCAGCCCCAAGGTCGAGTACCAGGATGAAGACAAGCTGAAAGCAAAAGTGAATAGCTCATAGAGAAGAGTAGGCAAAGACATAGAAGACAGAAAAGAGTACACATGCTCACCCTTGAGCTGAGACCAAAAGCGAGAGTATGACAGTCACTGGGATGAACAGACAACAAAGACAAAGAAGACAGAAAGGAGGTCTGCATACACACCTTCACAGGACCCACACCATAAAACAATAAGGGGCTAACTCACTGAAGAAACCACCTAATGGGGCGTGACAGTAGCTCCAGGAGGAGAACAGATCAGGTTGAACCGTGAGCACAGTCCTTGCAGCTACAGGGAAAACGAGCCCCCCCCCCCCCAGGAAAGAAGGTTTACAGGCAGCCACTTTGAGTGCCAGATGTAACCTGTACCAATCGATCCTACTTGCCCTGGGGGGTTGGCAGTGAGGTGGCACTAATCAACAACACAGATTCCAGAGCAAGTGAGAAACTCTGCAGCAAGCTCATCTGAATGCTCCTGCAAGCTCTTTTAATACCCTCCACCCATTGGTCCCAAGAAAGCATCTCTTCTAAATAGCAATTCCCAATTGGTTGGCATTGTTTGTGTCAGCAATCCTTGTTCTCTCAGGCAGTCCTAAATTAGGTCCTCTTACAGGAGATGCCTTTGGGTGCAGCTCCCTGCATTGACACAGAGGTGGCACACCACTCCTCCTACCACCTGCTGTTGGATTCACAGATGATAGTGCAATTGTTATTAAATAGCCTTTCATGGATAAAAATGAATAGAGCTGGACAGTAGCCAAAGGCCCCTGTCACCATATGCCATGTCTTGAGTTTGATCCCTGGGATCTACATTGCAGAAGAAGAGAACCAATTCCAGCAAGTTGCCGTCTAGTTTTCATGAAGCACCAGGGCATGTGCGGGTGAATGAAATAGATAGATATTTTTTTACAATAAAAATTGAAAAATAAAATTAAAACAATGGACAACTATTCGAGAAAGGTCAACAGAAATAAAGGCCGGTGGTTTTACCACTGAAATCATCTTGTGTCTGCATTTGGATACAGTGGGCGTTAGCAATTAATTAAGGAGAGTCAATCATCATGGATCTTATGTAGATCACGCTCCTCTGAGCTTCCTCTGGGCCTGCAAACTCTTCCTTGCTGTGCTCAGATGCACTTTAGATCCAGGATACACCCTACATTTCTCCTCATCCCTCACATTATTGTAGATTCTTTACTTGCCCATTATTTCATACCTCTAGGGTACTGCTGATGCTGGCCAAAGATCCGGAAACACCCTATCTTCTTCTTTTTATCTTTTTCCTTAGAAATTCTGTTCTTCCCTCAATGCTATCTATATATCTAGAAATGAGATAGATAAATATCTGCATCTTTGATTTTCTCCCTAATCTATTATTTGCCTCCACTCACTTTTGCCTTTTGTAGGGTTGCTTCTGTTATGTATCTTTTAGTGGGGAACTCATTTAAGTGTATTTCAATGGTCTTTTATTCCCCTGTAGTAATGTCCTCAACATTCTATATTTTAATGAGCAAAAGAGATTCACAGAGAAGTTTCAACACAGTGTTTACAAGTAGACTTTTTGGAGATTCAGATTCAACTTCTTGTAAATGTAAAGGGATTGGAACTGTGGTAAGAACTCATTTGATATAAAGCCTGTCTCTCCCAAGCTTGAGGACCTCAGTTTGACATCCAGAATCGTTTTTTTGTTTTTTTGCTTTTTTTGTTTTTTTGTTTTTTTGTTTTTTTGTTTTTTTTTACATAAAGAGAGGTGATGTGACAGACCTTTGTAATTTTGGTGCTGTTGAAGTAGAGTTGAGAGTACTGTTGTGACTCAATAAACATCAAGCTAATTTTTTGGCTACTGAATTACAAGATAATCATAGGGCTTGTCTCAAAACCCAAGGTGGACAGCATCTCAGGATGACAGCTGATTCTGATTCCTGAGCTCCACTATCACATGCACACTCACACCCACATCCACAGGCATACATACACACATGCACA
Source organism: Apodemus sylvaticus (assembly GCF_947179515.1). Taxonomy (NCBI): domain Eukaryota; kingdom Metazoa; phylum Chordata; class Mammalia; order Rodentia; family Muridae; genus Apodemus; species Apodemus sylvaticus. Next base: position 28,697,736 of record NC_067483.1, read on the forward strand.
TGAATAATAATAGTGCATGCACATATACACACAAATAATAATACATTATAAGAACGTGCACATTCATAACAAAGTACAGATGTGATTTACCAATAATATTGCCAATGTGCTTCTAAAAATTTTTGAGGATGGCAGAGTACCAGTGACCAGAGGGCTTGTGGCAAGTCTGAGACCTGGAATGACTCCTTAGGATCCACATTGCAAAAGAAAAGAATCACCCATGCACATACACATGCACATGCCCACACACTAAAATTCATCAGAGTGCTATTCTCTCAAATTATTCAATGTGAAGTCAATGTTATCACTGACATTATTTAACTCAATGTTATCACTGACAATATTTAAAGCCAGTTCTTCCCTGGGAGAAAATATATGTATTTCTCCATCTATCTATCTATCTATCTATCTATCTATCTATCTATCTATCTATCTATCTATCTATCTATCTATCTATCCATCCATCCATCCATCCATCCATCCATCCATCCATCCATCCACCCACCCACCCACCCACCCACCCATCCATCCATCCATCCATCCATCCATCCATCCATCCATCCATCCATCCATCCATCCATCTATCCATCCATCCATCCATCCATCCATCCACCCACCCATCCATCCATCCACCCACCCACCCTCCCTCCCACCCATCCATCCATCCATCCATCTATCTATCTATCTATCTATCTATCTATCTATCTATCTATCTATCTATCTATCATCTATCTATTTATCTATCTATCTAATCTACCCATCCATCCATCCATCCACCCACCCACCCACCCACCCACCCATCTATCTATCTATCTATCTATCTATCTATCTATCTATCTATCTATCTGTCATCTATCTGTGTGTGTATATTTGTGTGTGTGTGACGCATGCACACTCTATTTACAAAAAGTTCCATTGTTTTTTTCCATATGGGATGTCCATACCTGGAAGGTTTTGCATGGGAATTTGCCAAACACATCATTACAAAATGGGGTTTGAAGAAGTTCACAGGTTGCATGTGTCCCTCGGTGACAGATGTAACACTAGTCTGTGTTATGGCCTGAGATGGTTTTTATTGATAATTTCTGATAGGGGAAAAAGCAGCACACATGAGGGGCACAGAAAGTGTCGCATCCAAACTCATCCAAATGCACATTGAAGTTTCCCCAGTCTGGCATGATGGAAGGCATTCAGACTGAAAACTTTCATCTACAAATATCTTATCTCTTTAAAAGCGCCAGTTAAGTACAATTTTGTCTCATTTTCTTAACTCCTACCATTTTGTAGCTTTGGTTTGAAAGTTAGAAAATCAAATGTGTTCTGCTTGGTAACATCTTCTCCTTTTGCAGCAGCTTTCTCCACCTGGTAGCTCAAGTGTTGCCTATGTCTGCCTAGGATCCTATCTGTGCCTCCTTAGACAATCATGGGGACCAAATGGAGCCGAGTCGTGCAATCTGGGGCACCACCAGGATTTTGGAATTGTTGAACATTGAGGAGATAATATGAATCTTAGCATTCTTTCCAAACATTCTCAGTGTTTCCTGACCCCCTTCTTTTGGTGGAGGGCATTCTCTCCCACACCCCAATTGTGTTAGTCAAGTGTTTGTCAACTCGACAAGCTAGAGCAGTGTTTCCTAGTGCTGTGACTCCTTAATAAAGTCCCTTCGGTTTTGGTGATCAACGCCCATAAAATTATTTAGTTGCTACTTCATAACAGTGTCTTCACTGCTGTTATAAATTGTAATATAAATATCTGATAGGCAATTGGTCTTAGACAACCTCTATAAAATGGTCATTATACCCACACCAGAGGTTGAGAATTGCTTTGCTAGAGTCATCTGAGAGGAGGGAAATTCAATGGAGAAAATGCCTCAATAAGATCAGACAGTTGGTATTTACTTAACTAATAATTGATGGGGGGAGAAATCAGCTCACTACAGAGGGTGTCAGAACTGGACTGGTGGCGCTATGAGAAAGCAGTTGAGGCAAACCATGGGGGGAGGCAAGCCAGGACACGTCCAAACTAAAAGAAAGGACACAGGGCCCTGATAAATCTGCAAGCTCAATAGCTAATAGCAGAGCTGGCTCAACTATAAACAGAAATGTTCACTCATTTGTCATAATGGGGTAGGATGAAGGAGCCTATGCTGTGCGCCTCCCTCTACCACTAGACAGATGACAGCAAGGACACCTGCAGGACAGAGACTATGTAACAGAAAGTCCTCAGAGCTAGAAAGGTGGGTTGCCTTTATGTCCTTTTTTTTTTCTTTCTTTTTCTTTCTTTTCTTTTTTTTTTTTCTGGGCAGAAGGTTTTAATAATACTCATTTTATGTGAGTCTTCTTTTTTTATTTTATTTTTATTTAATTATTATTTTTTATTTTCTACATCCTTTGTTTACATTTCAAATGATTTCCCCTTTCTTGGTTCTCCATCCCCATAAGTCCCATAAACCCTCTTCCTTTCCCCCATTCCCCAATCAACCCCCTCCCACTGTCTTGGTAATCCATTGCTACATCAAGATTTTCCAGGACCAGGTCCCTCTCCTTCCTTCTTCTTGGGAATGATTTGATATGTGAATTGTGTCTTGGGTATTCACAGCTTCTGGGCTAATATCCATTTATCAGTGACTACATCCCATGTGTATTCTTTTGTAGATTGGGTTACCTCACTTAGGATGATATTTTCCAATTCTAACCATTCGCCTAAGAATTTTATGAATTCATTGTTTTTAATATGTGAGTCTTCTGAGCAAGGCAGAAACTAGTTTGAAGTAACTGAAAGCCACCAAAGCAAAAAGCAGGTGATTAAATGATCACAATTTCAGATCAGAACTGTTACTATTTGAGTCATAGTTCTTCAGGCTGTTTGCTGTTTTGGTTGGGTTTCTATCTTTTTTTCTTTTTAATCAATTATTTCAATTATTGACATTTCAAATGTTGCCCCCTCCCACTTTGACCCTTGGGGAGTTCTTCACCCCATCCCCTTTTGACTCTTAGAGGATGCTCCCCTCCCAAGCATCTGCCTTGGGCATCAATTCTTTACAGGATTAGGCACATCTTCTTCCACTGAGACCAGACAAGGCATTTCTCTGCTACATATTTTCTGGGAGCCTCCAACCACTCCATGTATGCTCTTTGGTTGGTGGATTAGACTCTGGGAACTCCCAGGGGTCAAGGTTAGTTGACACTGTTGGCTTTACTATGGGGTTGGCATCCCCTTCAGTTCCTTCAATCTCTCACCTCTCTTTCAAAGGGGTTACTGACATCAGTGCAATGGTTGACTGTAAGCACTTGCATCTGTCTCTGTCAGCTGGTGGTAAAGCCTCTCAGAGGACAGCCATGCTAGGCTCCTGTTTGTAAGAACAACTTGACACCAGTAATAGTGTCAGGGTTTGGTGCCTGCTCATGGGGTGGATCCCAAATTGGGCTGGTCACTGGATGGCTTTTCTTTTATTCTCTGCTCTAATTTGTCCCTGTCTTTCTTTTAGACAGGAACAATTCTGGGTCATAAATTTTGAACGTGGGTTGGTGACCTGATCCCTCCACTGGGAGCACTGTCTCTCTACTGGAGGTGGTCTCTTTAGGTTCCATCTCCCCACTGATGGGCATTTCGGTCAAGGTCACTCCATTTAGACCACATTCAAGGTCTCTGAGACTTTCTAGAGGTTCCTCCCACCCCCTAAAATCTGCATATTTCTGCTCAATCTCCTGAAATTCTGGGCTTCTTTGCTGTCTCCCCACATACCTGATCCTGCTACCCCTTTCCTCTTCCTCTTCCTTCTCCCATCTAGATCCCTCCCTCCCTCTGCCTCCTGTGATTATTTTGTTCCCCTTTCTAAGCGGGATTGAAGCATCCTTACTTGGGACTTCCTTCTTTTTAGACTTCTTATAGTCTGTAGGTTGTTTCATGGGTATTCTGTACTTTTTGGCTAATATCAACTTAACAGTGAGTACATACCATGCATGTCCTTTTGGATCTGGGTTACCTCACTCAGAATGACATATTCTATTTTCATCCATTTGCTTGGAAAGATGATGTCTCATTTTTAATAGCTGAGTACGATTCCATTCTTCGGTTGGGGGACATCTGAGTTGGCGTTAGTTTCTGGCTCTTATGAATATAAAGCTGCTTGTGAACATAGTGGATCATGTTGTGGTATGGTGGGACACCTTATAGGTATATGCCCATGAGTAGTATATCTATGTATTCATGTAGAACTATTTCCAATTTTCTGAGGAACCTCCAGATTGATTTTCAGAGTGGTTGTACAAGTTTGCAATCCTACCAGAAATAGAAGAATGGAGGAATAGAGGAATGGAAGATTGGAGGAGTGTACCTCTTTATCCACATCCTTTGCAGCATGTGCTTACATTTGAGTATTTAATCTTACCCATTCTGATTGGTGTGAGGTGGAATCTCAGGGTCTTTTGAATTGTATTACTCTGATGACTTAGGACTTTGAACATTTCTTTAAGTGCTTCTTAGGCAATTGAGATTCTTCTATTGGAGTTCTCTGTCTATCTCTATTCTATTTTAATTTTTTGAAGTCTAACTTTTTGAGTTCTTTATATATTTTGTATATTATCCCTCTATTAGATGTAAGGCTAGTAAAGATATTTATCTGTCAGCTGCTGTTTTGTCCTGTTGACAGCTTCTCAGTTTCATGAGGTTTCATTTATCAGTTGTTGATCTTAGAGCCTGAGCCACTGGTGTTCTGTTCAGAAAAAGTTCCTCTCTGTCACTGTGTTCAAAGCTATTTCCCATTTTCTCTTCTAGTAGATTCAGTGTATGTTATTTTATGTTGAGGTCTTTGATCCACTTGGACTTCAGCTTTGTGCAGGGTGATAAATATGGATCTATTTGTATTTTTCTGCATGAAGACCACCAGTTATAACAGAACCATTTATTGCAGATGCTTTCCTTTTTTCACTGTATGGTTTGGGCTTCTTTGTCAAATGTCAAGTGTCCACAGATGTTCTGATTTATTTCAGTGTCTTTGATTCTATTTCATTGTTTGACCTGTCCTTGTCTGCAACAATTCCATGCAATTTGTTATCAACAAGCAATAAGCTTTCTCAGCCCATTTATAATTTGTATAAAGGAAAGCTACTGATTTGTTTGAGTTAATTTTATATCCACCCACTTTGCTGAAGTTGTTTATCAGCTGTAGGAGTTCTTTGGTAGAATTTGGGGAACACTTATATATACTCTATATCATCTGCAAATAGTGATACCTTGAATTCTTCCTTTCTAATTTGTATCCCCTTGGTTTCCTTTTGTTGTCTAATTGCTCTAGCTTGAAGTTCAAGTACTATATTGAATAGATAGGGAGACAGTGAGCAGCCTTGTTTTGTTCCTGATTTTAGTGGGATTGTTTCAAGTTTTTCTCCATTTAATTTAATGTTGGCTGTTGGTTTACTGTATATTGCTTTTATTATGTTTAGTTATGTGCCATGAATTCCTAATCTATCGAAGACTTTTAACATGAAGAGGTGTTGAATTTTGTCAAAGGGTTTTTCAGCATCTAATGAGATGATTATGTGAATTTTTTCTTTGAGTTTGTTTATATAGTGGATTGCATTGATAGATTTTTCATATATTGAACCATTCTGCATCTGGAATGAAGCTTACTCGATCGTGGTGAATAATGTTTTTGATGTGTTCTTGGATTTGGCTTGCCAGAATTTTATTGAATATTTTTGTGTCAATGTTTGTAAGTGAAACTGGTCTAAAGTTCTTTTTCACTTTTGGGTCTTTTTGTGGTTTAGGTATCAGAGTAACTTGGGCTTCAATGATGAATTAGATAGTGTTCCTTCTGTTTCTATTTTGTGGAATATTTTGAGGAGTATTAGTATTAGACCTTCTTTGAAGGTATGGTAGAATTCTGTACCAAAACCACCTGTCCCTGGTCTTTTTTTGGTTAGGTTGTTTTTAATGACTGCTTCTGTTTCCTTAGGTGTTATGGGACTGTTCAGATAGTTCACCTGATCCTGATTTAACTTTGGCACATGGTATCTGTCTAGAAAATCATCCATTTCATCTACATTTTTCAGTTTTGTCGAGTTAGGCATTTGCAGTAAGATATGATATTTTTTTTCTTTTTTCCTTTTAAAATTATTTTATTTATTTACATTGCAGCTGTATTTCTCTGCAGTCTACCTTCCCAGTCCCCCCTCCCACAATTCCTTTCTATTCCTCCTCCCCCTTGTCTCTAAATGGGAGCTCCATTTTCTTCCTCACCCCTCTTTTCTTGTGTTTCAAGACTTTTGAGGATTAGGTGCATCTTGCATCTTCTCCCACGGAGGCCAAACCAGGCAGTCCCCTGCTATATTTGTGCCAGTGGCTTTGAACCAGCCAGTGTTTGCTGCCTGATTGGTTGCTCAGTCTCCGGGAGGTCTGGGTGAGTTGAGACTGTTGGTTTTCCTATGGAGTTACCTTCCCCTTCAACATCTTCAATCCTTCCCCCAGTTCAAACATAGGGGTCCCCAACTTCAGAACAACAGATGGATGTTAGTGTCTGCAGCTCTCTCAGTTAGCTGCTGGTAAGACCTCTCAGGGCCAGCCATGCCAGCCCCTGTCTATAAGAAGATATGCTGTTTTTAAATTTCCTTAGTTTCTATTGTTATGCCTACCTTTCATTTCTGATTTTGTTAATTTGGATACTGTCTCTGTGCCCTTGTTTGTTTTGCCAAGGGTTTACCTATGTTGTTGATTTTCTTAGAGTCACCTCTTGGTTTTGTTGATTCTTTGTGCTATGAATTTTCCTTTTAACATGGACTTCATTGTGTCCTTAAGATTTGGGTATGCTCTGACTTTATTTTTATTGAATTCTGGAAAGTCTTTAATTCCTTTCTTTATTTTTTCCCTGACCACATTATCATTGAATACAGAGTTTTCAGAGCCCCGTGCACATGTGGGCTTTCAGTTGTTGATGATGATGTTGATGTCATTGTTATTGTAGTCCAGTCTTAGTCTATGATGAGCTGATATAATGCTTGGGATTATTTCAACCTAATCTTCTGTATCTGTTGAGGCTTGTTTTGTGTCTGATTATATGATCAATTTTGTAGAAGGTTCCACAAGGTACTGAGAAGAAGATATATTCATTTATGAGGGGTGAAATGCTCTGTAAGTATCTATTTAATCTGTTTGGTTCATAACATCTGTTAGTTACACTGTCTCAGTTTAATTTGTTACTATGTCCTTTCCATTGCTATGAGTGGAGTGTTAAAGTCTTCCACTATTACTGAATGAGGTTCAATATGTGTTTTATTGAGCTTTAGTAAAGTTTCTTTTATGAAAGTGAGTGTCTTGTTTTTAGGACATAGTTGTTCAGATTGAGCATTCATCTTGGTAGATTTTTCCTTTGATGGGCATGAAGTGTTCTTCCCCATTTCTTTTGATTACTTTTGGTTGAAAGTCTATTTTATTGGCTATTAGAATGAGTACTGCAGCTTGTGCTTTAGAGCATTTTCTTGCAAATATTTTGCCAGTTCTTTACACTGAGGTCATGTTTGTCTTTGTTGCTGAAGTATGTTTGTTTCAGGCAGCAAAATGAAGGAACCTGTTTATGTATTCAGTCTGTTAGCCTGTATCTTTTTATTGGGGGACTGAGTCCATTGGTGTTGAGAGATAATAAAGAGTATGATTGCTAGTTCTTTTAATTTTTGTTGTTGGATATTATATGTGTGCAATTCTCTTTGATTGGGTTTTTGTGAGATGATTAATTTCTTGTATTTTCTTGGGTGTAGGTACCGTCCTATTGTTGGAGATTTTCTTCTAGTTTCCTCTGTATGGCTCAATTAGTAGAAAAGTAAATTAAGTTTGGTTTTCGTCCAATATTTTGGTTTCTTCATTTATGGTGATTGAGAATTTTACTGGCTATAGTAGACTTGGCTGCCATCTCTGGTCTGTTTTTTAGTGTCTGAATGACCTCTGTCCTGAATCGTCTGGCTTTTAGTGTCTCTGCTGAGAAGTCAGGTATAATTAAGAAAGGTCTGCTTTTAGATGTTACTTGGCCTTTTCTCTGACAGCTATTAACAGCCTGTCTTTGTTCTGTACATTCAGTGCTTTGTGTATTATGTGACAGGAGAATTTTCTTTTCTGGTCCAATCTGGTGTTCTGTAGGCTTCTTGTATCTCTCTCTCTCTCTCTCTCTCTCTCTCTCTCTCTCTCTCTCTCTCTCTCTCTCTCTCTCTCTCTCTCTACCTCGGGAAGTTTTCATCTATGATTTTACTTAAGATGTTTTCTGTCTCTTTGAGCTGGGAATCTTCCTCCTCTTCTATTCATATTATGCTTATTTTTTGTCTTTTTATTGTGTCCCAAATTTCCAGGATGTTTTGGGTTAGGAACTTTTTACACTTTAAAATTTCTTTGACCCATGTGTCCATATCTTCTATGGTATCTTCTAGGTATCTATACCTAGGTATCTATATCCATATCTTCTAGGTATCTATACCTAAGATTCTTCCATCTCTTGCATTCTGTTGGTGATTATTGCCTCTGTAGCTCCTCTCTTTCCTAAGAGGTTTTGTATTTCCAAGGTTTTCTGCATTTGTGATTTCTTTACTGTTTCTATTTTCATTTTTAGGTCTTGGATCATTATATTCAATTCCTTCACCCATTTGTATTTTCTCATATTTCTTTAAGGGATTTGATTCCTTTTTAAGAGCCTCTACCTGTTTGCCTGTGTTTTCTTGTATACTTTAAGAGAAAGTTTTACATCCTCTCTTAAAGGCCTCTATCATCTTCATGAGATGGGATTTTATGTCAGAATCTTGTTCTTCAGGTGTGTTCTTACTGTCCAGAACTTGCTGTGGCAGCAGAACTGGGTTTTGATGGTGTCCAATTGCATTGTCTTCTATTGCTTATGTTCTTGTGCTTGTCTTTTGCCATCTGATTATCTGTGCTATTAACTGTCCTGGGTATCTCAGACTGAAGCAGGACTCCTTTGAGGCATGTTAAGCTGTGTGACCTGGCTTAGAGAAGGCCTACTAGGAGGCAGGTAATGCTGTTTCTCATTAGGGCAGGTCTCCTGTGTCCCTGGTTAGAGCAGTCCTCCTGTTTCTTTGGTTAGGGTAGACCTTTTGGGAGACAGGCAGTCTATAGGGTTTAGAATACAGGGCCACAGCTCTGCTATAGTTGAAGGTGGAGGTGAAGACCAGAATAAGAGTGCTCAGGCAGTATGGGATAGAATCCCCATTTGCTGGGCTCTGTGGGGGTACCAGCTAGCTTAGGTATTAGGGTGGGGGTGTGTCACCAGTGTCCCTAATTAGGATAGACCTCCTGGGAGACAGGTAGGCTTTGGGATCTGGGGTTAGGTTCCCTGATTTAGCGTGGGTACAGATGGAGGTACAGATCCTAAGGGGATGTGCTCTGACCATTTTTATAAAAAATAGTTTTTATTCTCTCTCTCTCTCTCTCTCTCTCTCTCTCTCTCTCTCTCTCTCTCACACACACACACACACACACACACACACGCACACACACACACACACACACATACATGTGGCTGAGGAGGTCAGGAGAGGACATTATAACTTCTGCAGCTAGAGTTACAGATGGTTGTGAGCTGCCTAACCTGAGTGATGGTAACTAAACTCAGGTCTTCAAGCAAGAACAGTAGAAATTCTTAACCACTTAGCAATCCTTTCAGACCTGGCTGCTTGAAAAGTATTACACCTCTACTTTTTCATCAAGGCTAATTTTAAGTATCCTTTCTTACATATTTTGAAATTCTGTGTTGTGGTTTAAAAGAGATGCTGCCATAAATCCTGAGCGTTTGAATACTTAATTGCTAGTTTGTATCCACTTTTGGGGATACTTAAAAGGTTTGGCCTTGCTATGTACGGCATAGTTTTTTGTAAGCTGCTTTGAGTTAGGCTTTGAGGTTTGAAACACCATTTCCCCTGTCTAGTCCATTCTTAACTTTTGGTTTATGATTTTAGATGTGAACTTTTAGCTAGTACTTCAACTGTCCTCTATCTGATATCTCTGTACGGCTATCAAGGAATATTATCTATTTGGATAACCAGCAATTTAAATAAATTTGCAGATCATTTTCTTGGATATGGTACTTTCTTCAGACCAATAAGAAAACAACTAAGGTAACATGTAAGCATCATAGAGAACCTAAGAGCTTTTAGTGGTTCTCTGTTCTTCTTCTGTCCAAATTGGTCCAGTCTCTAGTTGACAATAATTCAAGAATGTTCTCCATCCCAGAATTCTATACCACAATATTACAAAATTTTCCTTCCACTCAAACATTTTTATTTGACTAAATAATTCATTCATATATAAATATACACATATAATGAAATATATTCATAAGTTAAGACATTTTCATTAAGACCAACTAACAATCAGGCTTTATTAAATTTGATGGATTTATCTCATTGACAAAATTGGAAAAAAATTAAAAATCTAATTATAGACCTCTGTGTGCTTATACAATAACAGAATGATTGGCAATACAGTGAAACACAACAATTGATAACCTTTCAAACCTCATAAAGTTAACAAGGCCTTTCCTGGTTATCTTATATCAATTGCAAGCTTCGAACAGCACAGGTCACTCTCTTTATCTTTGACATCTTCAGAAGCACTGGACAATCTTTGATGTGTATGTTTCACTTACTAATTTTATTAGCATCTGCCTTTCTCAGCTACAATCGAGGTTCTGTTTCATTCCGTCCCAAATTCAAGGACTGTGAAACAGTATCTACTAGAACACTAATTGTATAGGGCACACAGTATTGTTTGCAGAGTAATGGCAAAAATTTAAGTTCAGCACAATTTGTTTCCCCAGATATTTTTTTTTGTTTGAAAGGTTAAAATCCATAGATTAAGAATTATTATGAAGGGCTAACTGGAGTAAATGTCATTTAAATTTGTGTAATCAGTGGCCAGTTGGAAATTAATATTTGCACCATCCCTTTAAAGAGATTTTAAGTGGACCCTGCTTGGCACAGCCAGGAGCATGTCTAGCATTCTGGGGAATGGGTGAGGGGTGGTTATATTTTGGGGGAGAGTCATGAGGAAGAGAGTACTATAGGTTACAAAGGGATAATCAGAGGGCAGAGGGCAGTCTCCTGTGAGGAGAAGTACAGTCTCCTGTGAGGACATATTCTACTAAAATAGTATTTACTTATGTGTATGTGTGTGTGTGTGTGTGTGTGTGTGTGTGTGTGTGTGTGTGCAGGTGTATAAAATCTATCCATATGCAGAAAGAGTGGAGGAGGGTGTCAGGTGTTTTCCTCTTCATTCTCCATCTATTTCTTTGAGATAGGGTCTCTCTCTGAATCTAATACTAGCACTTTCTAGCTAACAAGGTAGTGCCAGTATGTATCCTCCTGTATATATCCACCTTGGAGCTGGCTCATGCAAATGAGAATGTCTGGATTACTCTGTAGGTACCTACTGTTTATGATTGTACAGAATGTGATCTTAACTCCTGTTATCAATGGTTAAGCCATCTGTTTTACTCTAGAGGTTTTATACTTATTCTAATTTTTCTTATCTTATCTAGTTTGTTTCAGTTAACACAAAAAGGAATAATTTTGCTCTTAGGCAGGTGTCTGTCAATGTCTGTAGCATCCTTGATGGTCTCAACAATGATGAAGAGCTTTTAATAGTACCCAAAGAATAGACACCAGCAGTGTGCCCTTTAATTCATAGAGCAGCTTTGAGAATGAAGTGTCACATAGCTCATTGTCCATAGGTTGGACACTTAGTATCCTTCATTATTATTAATTTTAAGATATTTTTGAAAGAGGTTCTTATGTAATCCAGACTCAGATCCTCAGACTCACTGGGTAGTTGAGGATAATGCTGAGCTCTGGATCCTCTGCCTTTGAAATGCTAAGATGACAGCATGTGTCACCAGGCCTGGTATATGCAGTAGTGAGGATGGAACCCAACATTTTCTGCATGGTTGACAAGTACCACAACAACTGGGATATATCACCCATCCATAAATAACTTTTAAAAGGGTAACTCCAGATTTTGTTCTGGGAATCCAATGAGGCAACAGAAGCAATAGAAAGAGGCTAACTTAGAGGTGATTGACACAAACCAGTGATGTCAGGCTGATATGATTAAGGTTGTAGAAGTGATCTTTGTCACTTCTTGCCTGAAAATGTTACTATGTATGAAATAAATGAATGTCCTATGATATTCTCATGTTAATCAGTATTTTTTAAAGGATGACAATAAAGGACACTTTCAACAAAGATGTAAATGACAACAGATTGAGGGACCTACAATATGACATTTTGCAGAAAGAGACTCTCCATCAAACCTGTTCCATCAGAATTTAGGGAACTCCTTGGAAGAGGAGGTAGAAAGAATGTAAGAGCCTGAGGGAATGGAGGACACCAGTAGAACAAAGCCTGTTATATCAACTAAGCAAGGCTCATATGGACTCACAGAGATTCATGAAGGAACCACAGGGCCTACATGTACCAAATCTTCTGCAATACCAAATCTTAATTATTTTTATGGGACTCCTGACTGTGTGGACAAGAGTGTGTCTGATACTTGTACATGCCCTTGGGTGGTGTTTCCTTCTATTGGGTTGCATTGCCCGGTCTTGATGTGATGGTTTCTGCTTTATCTTATTCTTTTCTATTTTGTCATATTTTGGTTAATTGTCTCATAGAAGCCCATTACTTTCTAATGAGAACAGAATTAGAGTGTATCCAGAGGGGAGGGAAGGTGGGGAGTAACTAGGGGAGGAGAAAGAGCGAAAACTATAATCAGAATATATTATGTGGGAAACAGTTACTTTTCATAAAAGGAAGAAAATGAAAAAAGAAAGACAATACTTTCCTTCCATCTGTGACAAGACTATCAAGCATATCAGAAGCACAGTTACAGAGTTGTGTATGTAGTTGAGGAGAAGCATCTGGGTTGAGTTCTCTTTGTGGGAGTTAAAAGTATATTGGTTACATTTAACAACGATTCTGGAAAGTTAATGTAAGTAGCAGCAAGAAGAGAAGCAAGGGTTAGTAATGAGAAGTTAGACACAAAGACCTGCAGGAAGCACTGGACCAGCAGTCTCCTCCATTCTTTTTTTTATAAATTGAATATTGTCTTCCTTTACATTGCCAGTGGTAAAACCTTTCCTGATATCCCCGTCTCCTAAGATCCCCAACCCCTCCCCTTTCTCCTTCCCCATGCCTCCACATATATGCCTCTCCACCCAAAACACACTCCCCCCCCACCTCATTTTCCCTTTGTTCAGGCCACTGTTGAGCCTTTAACTGACCAAGGACCATTCCTCCCACTTGTGCCCAACAAGGCCTTCCTCTGCCACAAGTTTAGCTGGAACCATGTGTGCCCTTTGGTTGATGGTTTAGTCGCTCGGAGTCTTGGGGCATCTGGGTGGCCGAAATCATTGTTCTTCCCATGGGACTGTAAACCCCTTCAGCTCCTCCAGACCATCCTCCAATTCCTCCATTGGGGACCCCATGCCCAGTCCAATAGTTAATGCACTTGACTATTGGGCTGTATTTTGCCTTTCTTCCTTTCTTTCTTTCTTTCTTTCTTTCTTTCTTTCTTTCTTTCTTTCTTTCTTTCTTTCTTTCTTTCTTTCTTTCTTCTTCTTCTTTTTTTTTTTTTTAGAGAATATATACATCTATTCTAAATAAAAGGAGGGCAAGGATGGATTTTTATCTCTATTTGCAGAGTCTCTTTGTTTTACATTATTCTGCATATTTAGTATATGCATATGTGTGTATGTATGCCTATATGTGTGCATTCACACACACACACACACACACACACACACACACACACACACTCTGAAGTTAAAAAAAAAGTTGCAGAAATTAGTTCATTAGTTCTTTCTTCCTACAGTGTGGTTTCCAGGATCAAATTCAAGTCATCGGGCATGATAGCAGGTAATTTGGATGGCCATCTTTTGCATATTGTTGAATATATTTCTTTGTCAACTTTTTTCTAATTCTAGTTGACATTCATTGTTTACAAATTATTTCATCTCTGCTCACTCACTAGAGTGCATCGTCAATATCATCCTGTGCATATTTAATACACATGCTCACACACTTACTCAAGTATAAACATTAACTACATTCAGTGTATGTAGCTGTACGTGTTCCTTCAATTTCTGTACCATCTTAAATTCTACATTGTATTCAGACTTTTTAAAATAAATTATTGAACTTTTTAATATTTTGTGTGCATGATTTTCTAATATATGGTATAAACATTTATGTGTGTATATGTAGGTGCATAGGCTCACAAAGATACACACAGACACACACATAGACACACAGACACACTCATACACACACACACACACACATGTACTTACATGTGGAGGCCAGAAAAAGAGGCATTTAATATGCTGCTATATTATTCTCCATCTCAGTCCTCTGGGATAGAATTTCTTTCAGCACTTTCAATTAGGTTGATTGTCACTAAGCGGCAGTAACCCTGAGGTCTGTACCTTTAAGTCACCCAGGCACTTATTTTACAGGTACACATGGCCATGGGGGCCTTTGATGGGATAAAACATCAGGTCTTCATACTTCTGCAGCAAATATTTTTCTCTGTAGCCCCCATCTCTTGGCTTCTGAATGTGAAGCTTTCTCCAGGAATCTGCTATGTTACTGGGATAGTAGCCATGTGTCAAGTCTTCAGAGAGCTTTTTATAAGCATTCCTGAATGGGCTGGAGGAGCCTTGTGCTTATGTTTATTCTAATAGTTGTCAGCACTCTTACCAGCACTTTCCTTTCAAATACAGATTTTTCGATGGTAACAAACAGCTCTATTCAGCTTGAGATTGTATCTCTACTGTATGACATTAAGTAGGTGCTCTACAAATGTTTGTTGAGTGAGTAAATAAAATAATAGATTAATTTGGACGCTTTGTATCATTAATCATCCTGAAGGCAATTCACCATGAAACTCAATGAACTTATATTCTTCAGCACCTGGTCCATTTCAGGAACAGGGTAGGAAGTAATAAATAGTCTTTGATTGATGTAATTGAGTGTAGGCTGTGAATTACCCCATTCATCTGAATTTCTTCACACACAGTATTTGTGCCGAAAATAAGTCATGTCCTGAATAATCCCTTGGGATATCACTTCTGAACGATACCAATTTTAAATTACATCAGTTTCTTTTGCTGTCTATAGGGCCATGAAATTGGGGAAGGTTAGGAGAACAGAGAGAAATGATCAGATTAGCATCTTTGAAACTGTACTCTTCTGATAGTCCTACACAAACATGAATATTAAAGTGTCTATAAAGGTCAGGCTGTGTAAAATCGCTTCCAGCAAAGTAGAAATAGAAGTCCAGCAAACAATGCACTAACTAAATTTGTGACACCCTAGGAGATAACCTTTGTGTGCCTCTGACTTTGAGGCAGGTTGATTGCCAAGGCGTATAAATATTCCCTTCTCTTTCTCAAAGGTCAGTCAGCTTTTATCTCAAAAAGAAACAAACAAAATTGAATCAACCTATGAAAAAAATTCAAAGAGAGGCTGTAAAATTAATGAGATGTATGATTTTGCATAACTGTAGAAGTGGATCTGAAGAACCTTTGTACTGATCAAGCCAACCAAGTTATTTATGGATTCCCAAATACCACACCATGTACCTGCAATACCTTCTACTGTTCCAACTATAAAGTGTGGGTCTCTTTTCTATGCAATTTGCAATACTTAACTTTCTGATAATGCCTACTACACACACACACACACACACACACACACACACACACACACACATTCATGGGTATGTGCCCACATGTAAGCAGGAGTGTGAGGGGGGGAGAACTTTCACATTTAATTAAAGCCACACAAACATTACACACCTTAGTTTGATCTGGACATCCATTCTCTAGGTTTCTTTACTTCTTTGTTTCTTTCCTTTGCATTGCCTCTTTGTGTGTGTCTCTCTTGCTGTGTTTGTGTTTATGTGTGTGGGGGGAGGGCTAGGGATAATTAATTATGAATATCTTTCTATTCTCTAAGCCTTATTCTTTGGAGACAGAATTTCTGTGTGAACCTTGAGCTCCCTGATGCAGTGGGGCTAGCTAGCCAGCAGGCTCCGGGAATTCTCCTGTTTCTATCTCCCCTACACAGGATTATGGTCATAAATCATAGCATCTGATTTTTCACTTGGATGCTAGGAAATAAATGCATGTGATCACTGCTTGTAATGCAAGGACTTTCTTGGCTGAGCCATCTCTTCAGCCCACTATTTTCTTACTTTGATATGGTGTTTCCCTATGCAGCCCAGCATAGTCTTGTTTTGTACCATCTCCCATCTCAGGATGCCGATGCTGACATCTGTGTTTCTATACCAATGTACCAATATTTTTAAAATGGTCTTCAACCCATTATTTTGAACTTGTTGGCTTTATCATCTCTCTTCCCTCATAGAATATGATTGACTGTAAATCATTAAGCCATGCTATTGCTATCTTCAATATTGTGTTTCTTTTGCCCAAGGTGATACCCAGAATAAAAGAGAAGCCTTCAAAAGTAGTGAAGGAATCCATGTAAGAAGAATCATGACTTTGGATATAAAGACATAAAATCAATTGAAGATAGTGTGTTTGGTAAACATGAACTAGGAGGATTTAACGCTACATACTTTCTTCACTAATGGAGTCACATTCATCTCCTTTCTACCCAACAACCTCAGATGATTTCAATGCAATTTTAGCTTCTTTCTCATCAAAATTGGAACTTTTTTGTACAGGGGACAGCTTTGGTTTGCATTAGTCATTTTCTCATTGTCATGACAAAGTACCCAAATAAGAACTTAAGGAAGGAAAGGTTTACTTTGGCTCAGTTTGAAGGTACAATCTGTCATGAAAGGGAAGACATGGCAGCAGGAATGAGGCAGCTGATCACATGGCATCCATAGTTGGAGTGAGGCTTCTGGTCACATTGTATCCCTAGCCACGAAGCAGAAAGTGATGGATGCTAGTGCTGGTGCTCAGTTGCCCTCTCCCTTATCTTTCAGTCCAGGATGCCCAGAACATGAAATGGAGCCATACAAAAAAAGAGATGTTAATCTTTTCATCTCAGCCTAGAAATTCCTCATACATACATATACCATGTAATTTTAGAAACATGCTTGCTCTTTCTTAGGAGCTCTCCCCGAGCTTCTAACTATGCTGCTGTCTCCCTCAGGCCCACCAGTTGGCATTTCCGGAGAACATCACCCATTCCTCTGGCTGGCTTTGCCAAGCTGCCAACAACTGCCTTTCCCTAAAATTTCAGAAACTGCTGTTCGGTCTCTACCAGCAAACCACTCCAGCTGCCTGCACTCTTCTCCTGCCCCCTGAAACCCTCCAGGAAGGAAATCACTAGAGATTTTTATTATTTTAAAATTGGCCAGCTAACTCAATGGCTGGGCAAATAATTTTCTGTCCTAATCTTAAGAGTAGCCTTTTCCATCCTCCTTAGTCTCTGCCACAGCTGACAGTGGTCACACACTATTGATTCTGTGAGAGACCTACATGTCTGCAGCCTTCTTTCCACTCCACAGTCTGGTCTGAATTCCCAATCCTCTGAGCCCCCCCCCCTCTTCTTCCTGGGACCCAGAAATCCTACCTTTTTCTCTTTGCCGAGCAACTGGCTTATGCAATCTTTGTTGACATAATCAAGAAACAATTAAGGTGATATTTTCTAGTTCTATACATCTGCCTGCAAATTTCATGAAGTCATTGCTTTTAATAGCTGAGTAGTACTCCATTATGTAAATGTATCACATTCTCTGTATCCATTCCTCAATTGAGGGACATCTGGGTTGTTTCCAAGTTCTGAATACAAATAATAATAAATAAAGCTGCTGTAAAAGTAGTGGAGCATGTATCCTTGTTATATGTCTGAAAATCTTTTTGGTATATGTCTGGGAGTAGTATAGCTATGTCCTCAGGTAGAATTATTTCCAGTTATCTGAAGAACTGCCATACTGTTTTCCAGAGTGGTTGTAATAGTTTGTAATCTTACCAGCAATGGAGGAGTATTCCTCTTTTTCTAAATCCTCACTAGCATCAGCTGTCAACTTAGTTTTAGATCTTAATAGGATGAGGTGGAATCTCAGGGTTGTTTTGATTTGCATTTTCCTGATGACTAAGGGTAACTGCTCACAGTTACATCGAACAGGTTACCTGGAAGGGAAGCTGGGGATGTAAGGGAAGGCAGCAAAAAGAGACGAAGACCAAGATAACGCCTGCTATTCAACGCCTCAAATTTTAATGAAGAACTCCCAATATATAGGCAGAACAAAACCCTTCCCCAAACGTTGGAATATTCTCAGCAGAAGCAGTTCAGTTGCTCCACAGGTAGTTAGTGTTTCTCAGGAAACTGCAGGTCCTTGAAGAACAATAGGCTTCACCTTGGTGTGAGCACTCCACCCTAGGTGGAGGGAATTATCGTAAAAATAGGAGTTCCTGCTCAAAGTCTGGGAAAAGAACTTCAGATTGGTCAATATCAAGTTCCTGCCAGGTGGCATGGTACCTCAATGAAGCTCGCTACAACTAAGGATGTTGGACATTTCTTTAGGTGCTTTTAGGCCATTTGAGATTCTTCAGTTGAGAATTTTCTTTAGCCTTCTACCCCATTTCATGAGGTGACCCAGTTACAAAAGAGTACACATGGTATGTACTCACTGATAAGTAGATATTAGCCCCAAAGCTTAGAATAACCATGATATAATTCCCAGACCATATGAACATTGTGGATACTTCAATCCTACCTAGAAGGGGGAACAAAATAATTATGGGATGTAGAGGGAGGGATCTGGGAGGATCAGGGGAGGGGGAGGATAAATGGGTGGAAGGATCAGGTGTGGTAGGAGAAGAGGGAGAAGTACAGAGAGTCAAGAAATTGTACAGAGGTATGTAGCAGTGAGAGATGGGGAACTGGTGGTCGCCACTAGAAAGTCCCAGATGCCAGGGAAGCAAGAGATTCTCAGGACTCATCAGGGAAGACATTAGCCAAAATAACCAACACTGTGGAGATAGAAGCTGTAGTGAAGATAGCCAGTGGATAGGCACAGCCCCCACCCCTGTTGAGGGATGGGGCCACCCATCCACCTCAAAAATTTTAGCCAGAATTGTTCCTGTCTAAAAATCTACAGGGACTAAAAGTGGATCAAACACTAATGGAAAGGCCATCCAGAGACTGACTCACCTCGGGATCCATCCGACCTGCAGAAACCAAATGCAGGTACTATTGCTAATACCAAAAAGCCCTTGCTGACAGGAGTCTGGTATCGTGGTCCCCTGAGAGGCTCTGCTAGAGCTTGACCAATACAGATCCAGATGCTCACAGCCAACCATCAGACTGAGCACTGGACCCCAAGGTAAGAGTTAGGAGAAGTACTGAAAGAGATGAAGGGGATTGCTTTCTTTCCTTCTCTTTCTTTCTTTCTTTCTTTCTTTCTTTCTTTCTTTCTTTCTTTCTTTCTTTCTTTCTTTCTTTCTTTCTTTCTTTCTTTCCTTTCTTTCTTTCTTTCTTTCTTTCTTTCAGAAAACTTTTTAAATTAGATATATTATTTATTTACATTTCAAATGATTTCCCCTTTCCTGCCCCTCACCCATGAAAGTCTCATAAGCCATCTCCCCTCCCCCTCTTCCCCAATCAAACCCCTGCTGCTTCCCTGTCCTGGTATTCCCCTACACTGCTGCATTGAGCCTTTCCAAGACCACGAGTTTCTCCTCCCTTTGATGTCCAACAAGGCCATCCTCTGCTGCCTATGCGTCTGGAGCCATGGGTAACACCATGTGTTACTATCTGGTAGATGTTTTTGTCCTTGGGAGCTCTGGGAGTACTGGGTGCCTCATATCCTTGTTCCTCCTGTGGAACAAACCCCTTTAACTCCTTGGGTCCATTCTCTAGCTCCCCCACTGGGCACCCTGTGCTCAGTTGAATGGCTGAGAGTGTCCCCCTCTGTATTTGTCATGCACTAGATACAGAGACAAAGTGTGGAATAGAGACTGAGAGAAAGACCATCCAGAGACTACCCCACCTAGAGATCCATTCTATATACAGTTACAAAACCCAGACACTATTATCGATGATGCCCACAAGTACTTGCTGATTGGAGCCAGATATAGCTGTCACCTGAAGGGGATTTTAACACCATAGGAAGAGCAACAATATCAACTAACTAGACTCTCCAGAGCTTCCAGGGACTAAACCACCAATCAAAGATTATACATGGAAGGACCTCATGGCTCCAGCTATAGAAGTAGCAGAGGATTGCCTTATCTGACATCAATGGGAGGGGAGACACTTAGTGCTATGGAGGCTTCATGCCCCAGCATAGGGGGAATGCTAGAGTGGTGAGGTGGGAGTGGGTGGTTGGGGTAGGGTTGATGGGATGGGGGCTTGCATCAAGGAAACTATCATGGGGGACTTTTGAAATGTAAACAAATAAAATAACCAATTAAAAAAAACACGGAACTGAATTTTAGTATCAGTTCGTACCCCTACAGATACACACAGAAATTTTCATTCCTGTGGTTATTCTAACTCCAATGATATTGACAGTCAAGATTAATCAACATTTCCAACAACTCTTGTATTTTATGGCAGAGTAGAAACATCCAGAGTATTCTGTAGCTGGAAGTATATACCATTCATAGTTGGATAAAACTCTAAGTAGGACCCATAAAAATTTGTATTACAAAACCTTAACTATCCTCTTATTTCAATTTTAGCACACATAGTCTTTTATCAAGTTAGCCACAGATTAGCATGACATTCCATGAACTTCTCACTAACACAGTATTATATTTCATGTGATTTTATTTTTGAACTCCATTTGTTATAGAATGGATGCTTAGCTTGATACTCATATACCACACTTCCCATTAAGACAATGTTTCTCAATCTGTAGATCAGGATGTCTTTGGGGTTATAGTGGCTGGTTTTATGTGTCAACTTGACACAAGCTGGAGTTTTAACAGAGAAAGGAGCTTCCCTTGAGGAAATGCCTCCTGGAGATCCAGCTATAAGGCAGTTTCACAATTAGTTATCAAGAGAGAGGGCCCAACACATTGTGGGTGGTGTCATCCCTGGGCTGGTACTTCTGGGTTCTGTAAGAAAGCAAGCTGAGCAAACCAGTAAGCAGAACCCCTTCATGGGCTCTGCATCAGCTTCTGCCTCCAGGTGAGTTCCTATCCTGACTTCTTTAGTGATGAACAGCAATGTGGATGTATAGGCTGAATAAATCCTTTCCTCCCCTTCTTGATCATGATGTTTTGTGGGGAAATGTAAACTCTTACCAACACAGGGATTGAACAATCCTTTCACAGGGTTATATATCAGATATCCTGCATATCAGATATTTACATTATCATTCATCACAGTAAAAAATAACAATTTTGTAGTGGAAGTTTCTGGTTTCTTTGGTGACTGTTGTATGATGTGCTGTTTTTCTGAAAGCTGTTTTATAAGAGGATGCTGTGCTGAGGCAGACACTTGAGAAGACATGTGATGTTTGGAAATACTGTAAGTAGGACTCAATAGACAATGAATGATGCTCTTGTATTGGTTTGTCTTGCAACTTTGTTCATTGGTTCACCTTGCTACCCTTTGTCGGTTTTTGTTGTTGTTGTTGTTGTTGTTGTTGTTGTTTTGTTTTGTTTTGTTTTGTTTTTTGCTGATCTTCACATGTGGTTTTGTAGAGAGAAAAGCACCAAAGAACCTCTCATGGTATTTTAGTTGTTTCTTGTGGCTCCTGTTGCTTTGGTGGAGCCTCAGTATTTTCTGGGTAGAGCTGCTGCTACTGATTCATGGTTAGTATTTCCTAATAGGATTGGACTACCACTACTGATTTGTGGTTGGAATCACTCCAAAGAAAGTACCTCTAAACAGATCCACTTCCCTTGTTTCTCTTTAACCTTTCTTCTCCGCTACCTTTGTTTCATGGGGTAGAAGAGGAGTTGAAGCATTTATGAATCTTTGCTAAAGTAGGTTTTGTAGTCTACACAATTATGAAGTAGCAACAAAAATAATTTTATGATTGTGGGTCATTACCTAAGAAACCATATTAGAGGGCCACAGCATTAAGAAGATTGAGAACCACATCACTAGGGGTACTATGAGGATTAAATGAGATATTCCATATTCAGGGCTTATCACTGTGGCTAGCACTCAACCAGTAAATATAGTTAGAGAGTGGTTACTGTTGACTGAAATGCAGAAACACAAGCAAAAGAAGATCTTACACTACAGATCTTACTGATACTATATCACAAATAATTGTGACTTTTAAAATTATGTATTTACTAGTGCCTCTTTCTGTTGCTATGATAAAACATCTTGAAACATCTTAATGAAGGAACACATTGGAACAGGTAGGCATGATGGTAGAAGCAGCAAGCTGGCTACTCACATTGCATCTACACTGAGAAAGCAGAGACAGACAGCAAGTGGGAGCAGCCTGCCAATCTCCAAAGGCTACCCCCAGTGACTACTTCCTTCCATGAGGCTTCACGTTTTCATGGTTTCACATCCTTCCCAAACATGATGAATGCTAAAACACATGAACCTATGGAGGCCTTTTCACATTCAAAGAAGAATATATAAGATATACATTGCACTACTACGTCTGTATCTTTTAGTCTATCTAAACCTAAACAGAATTGTTTCAGAGAGTAAGTGCACTAGGATATAGAAATGCCGAGAATTAATATAATGAGAGGGATAAGTTGGTTCATCTAAGTCTTTGCTTTTCTGAGTATAATAAGTTCAGAACCACTGGGCACAATCCTGAGACTGTGAGAAGCCTTGGGAATGGAAATGGCCTTTCTATGAGCCAAAGTGAAAAAACTGGTGTGAAAAATGAGATTCTTTTGAATAAAACAACAGATATTGTTGCTCTGGTTAAATGATTGAATTTATGTGTGACTGATGTTCAGTTCTTTGTGTAGCACAGATCCTCTTTGAGTTACCACCCAGACATCTAAGCTCTTTTTTTTTCTCCCATTGGCAAAAATAAACATATAAAAGCTAGACCATGCTATCTTCTCTCTGAACTTTTATATTAATCTTAGATTAAATCAGAAGCCTAGGATTTTAGCCATTTGTGCTGCATTATTCCTTAGAATAATAAAGGAGCAAGCATTGATGTGATGACTGAGTCTTCTAATTGACATGTGTAATGGGTGGCACCACAGCAAAAGTAAAAAGGAATGATCCAGAACAGGCAGGAGTCAGTTACTGTGGCACTTGCCTTGTAAACCATCCTTTATTACCAATTCACTTGCCTCCTGTAAATGATCTAACATATGTTCATTTGTGTGTGTGTGTGGATCTATGTGTGAGTTTTTGCATATGAGTGCAATGACTGAGGAGGCAGAAGAGATGTTGGATTCCCTGGCCCTGGAGTTATAGATGGTCAATAATCTGCCTGAAGTGGATTTGGAAAACTGAGTTTGGGTCCTCTGCAAAATGTCAACCCCTATTAACTAATGAGCCCTCTCTCCAGCCCCAAATCCTCTTCATCTTCATCATTTTTCTCTTTATTCTTCTTCCTCTTTCCAAAAAGGCACAGAGATGATTTGAAGACATGATAACATTAAATCTTTAGTAATAACTCAGTAAAAACAAAACAAAACAAAACAAAACTGATCACATCACCGAATCAGAAGCCTGTAAGATATCTATCTTTTAAGCCCTGGTTATCCAGATTCAATTAAAGAAATTTCTGTATTGTTCTTCCACCATCTATTCATTCTATCTCTGTTTTAAATTATAATAAGCCATGGTGAACAGCTATTGTTCTTTTGCTCAAATGTATTAGCAAACTTGTTATTTATTATCATTATCATATGATTAATAAACTTGTTAGTATTTCTAACTTTTTGTTCTATTTTTTTTATTACAAACATAAATATTAGGCTGAATAGATAAGCAGGCACACACACACACACACACACACACACACAAACACTACCTATACTATTTTCCCATCAATGAAGGGATTTTGAATGTCTTGATCTTATGTAGGATGTCATAGATGCTACGAGCTCATCTGGGTGATGCCCATGTCATGTCTAGAAGTTTCTATCTTTCTGACCCAATTTCTGTAAAGGTCCCTGAAACTTGCATGGGGAGATTAGTACTGTTGACCTACCCATAGACTAGCCAAGCATTCAGAATTATTAATATTTAGTCCTTTGACCAATAAAAGACTCTCTGCATTATCTAGTTTATGTTATAAAATGGAGTTTTTCTTAAGTTAACTACAACACAGTTCTGAGTATAGACATAAGTATTTAGAATTCATTGTGATAGCATTAGTGTTTAATAAAATAACAACAGTATGTTCTACCCTAGAAAGCACAACCCTATCAGTCATGAGCTTTTGACTAGGTTGGCAGTACCAGGGATGAAATGCCTCCTGTGAAGTTGGGCTAATATTCTATCAGAAAGTAGCTGGATACCCGTGTAATTATCATTCCAGTATTGCACTTGTGATGACATCTTACCAGCAGGCCAGTAGTATATCTTGTAGAGTCCAGCACTAGGTAATGTTCAAATAAAAATATCTTCTGTTAGCTTTGGTCCTGGAATACAGAAAGTATTAGTGTCAGCTGCAGCAATACCCTAGCAAACATACATTCGCACAGATTGTTAGTGACTAACTTTCAGAAAAAGTTTGATCAAAGAAAATACATGTTCTAACCCTATTAAAAAATGGGGTACAGAGTTAAACAAAGAATTCTCACCTGAAGAACTTCGGATGGCGGAGAAGCATCTTAAAAAATGCTCAACTTCATTAGTCATTAGGGAAATGCAAATCAAAACAACCCTAAGATTTCATCTTACACCAGTCAGAATGGCTAAGATTAAAAATTCAGGAGACAGCAGGTGTTGGAGAGGGTGCGGAGAAAGAGGAACACTCCTCCACTGCTGGTGGGGTTGCAAACTGGTACAACCACTCTGGAAATCAGTCTGGCGGTTCCTCCGAAAACTGGGCACCTCACTTCCAGAAGATCCTGCTATACCACTCCTGGGCATATACCCAGAGGATTCCCCACCATGTAATAAGGATACATGCTCTACTATGTTCATAGCAGCCCTATTTATAATTGCCAGATGCTGGAAAGAACCCAGGTATCCCTCAACAGAAGAGTGGATACAAAAAATGTGGTATATCTACACAATGGAGTACTATTCAGCCATTAGAAACAATGAATTCATGAAATTCTTAGGCAAATGGATGGAGCTAGAGAACATCATACTAAGTGAGGTAACCCAGACTCAAAAGGTGAATCATGGTATGCACTCACTAATAAGTGGTTATTAACCTAGAAAACTGGAATACCCAAAACATAATTCACACATCAAATGAGATACAAGAAGAAAGCAGGAGTGGTCCCTGGTTCTGGAAAGACTCAGTGAAACAGTATTTGGCAAAACCAGAACGGGGAACTGGGAAGGGGTGGGAGGGAGGACAGGGGAAGAGAAGGGGGCTTACGGGACTTTCGGGGAGTGGGGGGGGGCTAGAAAAGGGGAAATCATTTGAAATGTAAATAAATTATATCGAATAAAAAAAAAAGAAAATACATGTTCTGACTACAAAGAACAAAATGGAGTATTTTTAACTTCTCAAAGCCTACACATGGCTGCTTCGAGTCACCTTTCTTGTCCTCAAAAATTAACTGTACATTTGGCTTCTGTATTCAAGTTAATTATTAAATATCCATTGTGTTTCTTTACTGTGAGTGAGTATGTGTGTGTGTGTGTATGTGTGTGTGTGTTTGTGAGCAGAGAAACATGAGAACATCTGTTGCTGAAACATTTCTCTCTCATTTTGTTTCTTTTTGAGTAGACATTAGAAATAAAATTATGTTTAAAGGTTTCTTCAAGTTAGCTTAGGTCCCTCTACCAATAGCAGAAAACTCCAGATCCTAGCAAATGCCTGCTGGTCTAGTGGTGCCCAAACCTTGCTAGTTTGCAGCCTCCTCCTCCATTTAGAAACATATACTAGCCATTAGGCTTGACTCCAAGGATATGTTACTAGATTTTTAAATGAACCAGATATGAAGTGTAGCCTGAAACCTTCACCTGTTTTTTTTTTTTTAAAGAGAAATAGTCAAATGTAAATACCAGAGAAAATTATTGATGCTGTGTAAGTTTGTACCCTCATGATTGTACACAAAGGAATGGTTTATGCAAAGGTTCATAAACTATGATAAGCACTCAGTCAGCCATTCTAGGCAATGCACAACTTTGAAAGGTCATGAAATAAATGCTTCTGCATTCACTACTGATCCTCAGTGCTCTTATTATGAAGTAAAGATCACAGAGTCTCATGTGGGATGTTGCAGAGGAGCTCTTATTTTTGTTGTTCCATGGGGTCATGACAACTGAGGTGGCTTAATTTCAAGACACTATTGGGTACTCAATATTGTTTGGGACAGGGTCTATTTTAGTCTTGTTTATTTTGACATATTTGTGGATAGACATGGGTATCTTGCCTCTCTCTCTCTCTCTCTCTCTCTCTCTCTCTCTCTGTGTGTGTGTGTGTGTGTATGTGTGTGTGTGTATCTGTGTGTGTGTGTGTGTGTGTGCTTATGTATGTGTGTGCATTCTCAGAATCCATATTAAAAAAAATCAAGGCACAACAGGAAGAAAATCTTTAATTTCAATACTACTATAGGGAAATGGAAGGTAGGACAAGAGATCCCCAGGTCTCATGTTAGCTAGTTTATTGTACACAGTGGAAAACCCGCAAAAGACACCTTATGTTTGGCCTAAACATATTTCTTAGTAATTAGGGGCAATCACTGTCCAAGCATGAAGAACGGAGTTTAGATCTCAAGTAACTAGCCTTGTGTCCCCAGGAGCAAGAGGGGAGTCACTGGGGCATTGTGTCTTCCAACCTAGCCAAGAAAATTGCAGCTCAGGTTCAGGGAGAAACTTTGCTTCTAAGGAATAGGTAGATGATGATCAAAGGGCCTCAGCACCATCTCTGGCTTCCATGTATGCAGGTACATGTTCCTGTATACACAAGTCCTTTCTCTTCCCTCACTCACTCTCTTCATATCCCTTTCCTCTCTCCTCCCCCTCTCCCTGTCTCTCTCTTTTTCTGTCTGTCTCTGTGTCTCTGTACAATACACACACACACACACACACACACACACACAAGTACACATGCATGCCCAACTTCCATAGAGTTGAAAGGCAAGGTGACCTCTGCTTCTATTGGCCTGTTGCTATCATTACTGAGATCTAAGTCATTTTGCATAATAAATAATATGCAATAAGCCTAGCTGAATCCATTTGATTTTACTTAAGTGGGGAAATGATGGATGAGTCTCTTGGAAGTGTGCAATATATATTAAGTTCAGAATAATAAACAAGTAATGTGTTAGTGCTTTACATGTGTTTATTGCCTGAATGGGCATATTTGAGTGTATGTATATGTGAGCTGTATGTGCATGAATTTGTGTGTGTATGTGTGCATTCATATGCATGCATGTGTGTGTATGTGTATGTGTATATGTACATGTGTTTGACTTTATGAGTACATTTGTGATTACACTATGTATACATATATAAGGGTGTATATTTATGTGAATGACTTTAAGTATTTAAGTGTTATATGTATTTAGTTTATACATATGTGTGTTCTATGTGTTAGTGGAAGAGAATTATCAGTGAGAAGAATGGAGACTATGGACACCATCAAAACTCTTTGCTAGAAGAGTAAGAGGACTTCAGAGAAAAAGTTTATGAACTCCATGGCACTAAAGAAGAAATAGCCCAGGACCAAGCAATTATTACCACTGCAACTTTACACATGTTAAGATGAAAGAAAAGATATTATGGGGAGAGCACTTAGTACTATTTCAGGAACACATAGTGAGCACAGTACTTGAGACTTGTTATGTAGACCAACACTACCTCCTTGTGTATGCATAGTAAAGTTTGCAAGTCAAGATCTTTTCAATATCAGACATACTTTGGTTTTCCCTCATAAAATTATTGAGTCATTCTGTCTGCTCACTGCTATTGAGCTTGGGTGCATCATACTGACAAGAATGGTTCTGACAAGACTTAATAGAAGAATGTCGATTTCCTGTGGTGGGATATTGGTTTCCTGTGCTAGTTACAAATGCCTAATCCACTCTTACTTCTCACATCTAATGCCACTAGCAGAAATAAATGGGGCTTAAATACAGATCAAAACCACAGTGGGCATTATTGATGCTTGGCTCTCATTGATATCTCAGCTGTGTGCATGCTAAAACATTCTTATTTAGGAAGAAAAGAGATTTTTCTTTCATTGGAACAAATGATTGTGATAATGTTTGATGGCTTTGGATAGACTGAACTCTGGATGCTATGAAACTATACATTTTTGGTCCCTGTGTTGGAATGTCACAGGCAATATGTAGCAATTCTTTGTAATTACATGCATTTGATTATAATAATGTACTTCCTCAGGTATCTGTGTTTTATACACAAATAAAGCTATATCACAATATTCATAAAATCAAATATTTACTGTATTTCTTAAGGTTCTGTAGAGGAGGAGAACAGACATTATGAACATTTATCATGCAAAGGGATTTATTAGATTGACTCACACAATTTGGACTGGGTGGTCCAAAAATGTCTGTCTGCTTGTTGGGGAGTCTGAGAACCATGTAACTGCTCAGTTCATGAGGCTAGATGTCTTAGCAGTCCTAGCCAAACACTGAAGGTTTGGATGATTTTTGGAGAGAAGCCTTTCTGCTTCTCCCTAGGATCTCTATTACATCTAAGTCATGTTTGGAAGGTGTGTCTAATGGTGGGGGGAGGGTTTATTTTTCTTGATAAATTCTTCCATCAAATGCCCTCAGAACTTCCCCAACAATGTGTATATGTGTATCTTAGTTGATTACAGAACAAAATCAAGGTAGCAATCAAGACAAACAAAAATAGAATCAAGAGTACTGTGTTTCTAAAACCAGATATTAAAAAAAAGAGAGCACTCAACAACAAAAGAAATTCTGGGGGAATCAGTATCCCTGACTTCAAGCAATACTACAGAGCAATAGTGTTAAAAACTGCATCGTATTGGCACAGTGACAGACAAGTGGACCAATGGAATAGAATTGAAGATCCAGAAATTAATCCACACACCTATGGTCACTTGATCTTCAACAAAGGAGCCAAAAACATCCAGTGGAAAAAAGATAGCCTTTTCAACAAATGGTGCTGGTTCAATTGGAGGTCAGCATGCATAAGAATGCTAATTGATCCATTCTTATCTCCATGTACTAAATTTCACTCCAAGTGGATCAAGGACCTCCATGTAAAACCAGACACACTGAAACTAATAGAAAAGAAGCTGGGGAAGACCCTTGAGGACATGGGAACAGGGGAAAAGTTCCTGAACAGATCACCAATAGCTTATGCTCTAAGATCAAGAACTGACAAATGGGACCTCATAAAATTACAAAGTTTCTGTAAGGCAAAGGACACTGTTAAAAGGACAAAATGGCAACCATCAAATTGGGAAAGGATATTCACCAACCCTACATCTGATAGAGGGCTAATATCCAATATATACAAATAACTCAAGAAGTTAGACCCCAGGGAAACAAATAACCCTATTAAAAAATGGGGTACAGATCTAAACAAAGAATTTTCACCCGAAGAAATTCGGATGGCCGAGAGGTACCTGTCCTGCAAGAGGCAAGAGGGGCTTCCAGGCGGCCAGTGGGGAGAAGTCAGTGTGCTCCAGTGAATCCAGCAGGCCCCAGCGGGAACTTTCAGGTGTCTGCTTCAGGATCTGAACAGCCTGGGCAACAGCACCCTGTCTCCAGGCAGTACAGGAGGTAAGCTGTGCACCAGAGGCCACCTGGGAAGGGGCAGCTTGCACTGGTGAGTCCAGCATTGACAAGACCAACTAACACCAGTGAGAACTAGATGGCAAAAGACAAACGCAGGAATGTCACTAACAGAAATCAAAACAATATGGCAACATCTGAACCCAATTCTCCTTTACCAGCATGTCCTGGATACCCCATCACACCAGTAAAACAAGATTTGGATTTAAAATCACTGGTCATGATGCTGGTACAGGAACACATGAAGGACATACTTAAAGAAATTCAGGAGAAAATGGATCAAAAGTTACAAGACCTTACAAGGGAAACACAAAAATCATTGAAAGAAATCCAGGAGAATACAAAAGCCAATAATGAGGAAACACAAAAAACACTTAAAGAAATACAGGAGAACTTTGGTCAACAGGCTGAGGTCATGAAAGAGGAAACACAAAAATCTCTTAAAGAATTACAGGAAAGCACAAACAATCAAGTGAAAGAGCTAAGCAAAACCATCCAGGATCTAAAATCAGAAGTAGAAACAACCGAACATCATACTAAGTGAGGTAACCCAGACTCAAAAGGTGAATCATGGTATGCACTCACTAATAAGTGGATATTAACCTAGAAAACTGGAATACCCAAAACATAATCCACACATCAAATGAGGTACAAGAAGAAAGGAGGAGTGGCCCCTGGTTCTGGAAAGACTCAGTAAAGCAGTATTCAGCAAAACCAGAATGGGGAAGTGGGAAGGGGTGGGTGGGAGGACAGGGGAAAAGAAGGGGGCTTACGGGACTTTCGGGGAGTGGGGGGCTAGAAAAGGGGAAATCATTTGAAATGTAAATAAATTATATCGAATAAAAAAAATTAAAAAAGATTGTTTATCTGAAAAAAAAAGAAGTAGAAACAACTAAGAAAACTCAAAGGGAGACAACTTTGGAGATAGAAAGCCTTGGGAAGAAATCAGGGGACATAGATGCAAATATCAACAACAGCATACAAGAGATAGAAGAAAGAATCTCAGATGCTGAAGATACCATAGAAACCATGGACTCAACAGGTAAAGAAAATGCAAAATGCAAAAAGCTTGTAACCCAAAATATCCAGGAAATTCAGGATACAATGAGAAGACCAAACCTAAGGATTATAGGCATAGATGAGAGTGAAGATTTACAACTTAATGGGCCAGCAAATATCTTCAATAAAATTATGGAAGAAAACTTCTCTAACCTAAAGAGAGAGATGCCCATACATATACAAGAAGCCTACAGAACTCCAAACAGACTGGACCAGAACAGAAATACTTCCCGTCACATAATAATCAAAACCCCAAATGTACTAAACAAAGAAAGAATATTAAAGGCAGTAAGAGAAAAAGGCCAAGTAACATATAAAGGAAGACCTATCAGAATCACAGCAGACTTTTCACCTGAGACTATGAAGGCTAAAAGATCCTGGGCAGATCTCATGCAGACTCTAAGAAAACACAAATGCCAGCCAAAACTACTATATCCAGCAAAACTTTCAATCACTGTAGATGGAGAAACTAAGATATTTCATGACAAAACCAAGTTTACCCAATATCTATCCACAAACCCAGCCCTACAAAGGATAATAGGAGGAAAACACTAATACAAGGAGGGAAACTTCACCCTGGAAAAAGCAAGATAGTAATCTTTCATCAAACCCAAAAGAAGTTAACCAATCAAATTAAAAAAAAAAAAACGTCAAAAATGGATGTTACAATCACTATTCATTAATATCTCTTAACATCAATGAACTCAATGCCCCAATAAAAAGATATAGACTAACTGACTGGATTTGCTGCTTACAGGAAACACACCTCAGGGTCAAAGACAAACACTACCTTAGAGTAAAAGGCTGGAAGACAATTTTACAAGCAAATGGTCTCAGGAAACAAGCTGGAGTAGCCATTTTAATATCAGATAAAATTGACTTTCAACCCAAAGTCATCAAAAGAGACTCTGAGGGACACTTCTTGCTGGTCAAAGGAAAAATACAACAAGAAGAACTCTCAATCCTGAACATCTATGCTCCAAATGCAAGGGCACCCTCATTCGTAAAAGAAACTTTATTAAAGCTCAAAGCACACATTGCACCTAACACAATAATTGTGGGTGACTTCAGATGACATGATAGTCTACCTAAGTGACCCAAAAAATTCCATTAGAGAACTCCTACAGCTGATAAACAACTTCAGCAAAGTGGCAGGTTATAAAATCAACTCGTGCAAATCAGTGGCCTTCCTATACTCAAAGGATAAGCAGGCTGAGAAAGAAATTAGGGAAATGACCCCCTTCAAAATAGCCACAAACAGTATAAAGTATCTTGGGGTGACTCTTACCAAACATGTGAAAGATCTGTATGACAAGAACTTCAAAACTCTGAAGAAGGAAATGGAAGAAGACCTCAAAAAATGGGAAAACCTCCCATGCTCATGGATCGGTAGAATCAATATAGTTAAAATGGCCATTTTGCCAAAAGCAATATACAGATTCAATGCAATACCCATCAAAATCCCAACTCTATTCTTCACAGAGTTAGAAAGAGCAATTATCAAATTCATCTGGAATAACAAAAAACCCAGAATAGCTAAAACTATTCTCAGCAACAAAAGAAATTCTGGGGGAATCAGTATCCCTGACCTCAAGCAATACTACAGAGCAATAGTGTTAAAAACTGCATGGTATTGGAACAGTGACAGGCAGGAGGATCAATGGAACAGGATTGAAGATCCAGAAATGAACCCACACACCTATGGCCACTTGATCCTCGACAAAGAGGTTGAAAACATACAATGGAAAAAAGATAGCCTTTTCTACAAATGGTGCTGGTTCAACTGGAGGTCAGCATGCAGAAGAATGTGAATTGATCCATCCTTGTCTCCTTGAACTAAGCTCAAATCCAAATGGATCAAGGACCTCCACATAAAGCCAGACACTCTGAAGCTAATAGAAAAGAAACTGGGGAAGACCCTTGAGGATATCGGTACAGTGAGAAAGTTTCTGAACAGAACACCAATAGTGTATGCTCTAAGAGCAAGAATTGACAAATGGGACCTCATAAAATTACAAAGTTTCTGTAAGGCAAAGGACATCATCAAGAGGACAAATCGGCAGCCAACAAATTGGGAAAAGATCTTCACCAATCCTACATCAGATAGAGGGCTAATATCCAATGTATATAGAGAATTCAAGAAGGTAGACTCTAGAAAACCAAACAACCCTATTAAAAAAATGGGGTACAGAGTTAAACAAAGAATTCTCAACTGAAGAACTTCAGATGGCGGAGAAGCATCTTAAAAAATGCTCAACTTCATTACTCATTAGGGAAATGCAAATCAAAACAACCATGAGATTTCACCTTACACCAGTCAGAATGGCTAAGATTAAAAATTCAGGAGACAGCAGGTGTTGGAGAAGGTGTGGAGAAAGAGGAACACTCCTCCACTGCTGGTGGGGTTGCAAATTGGTACAACCACTCTGGAAATCAGTCTAGCGTTTCCTCTGAAAACTGGGCACCTCACTTCCAGAAGATCCTGCTATACCACTCCTGGGCATATACCCAGAGGATTCCCCACCATGTAATAAGGATACATGCTCTACTATGTTCATAGCAGCCCTATTTATAATTGCCAGATGCTGGAAAGAACCCAGGCATCCCTCAACAGAAGAGTGGATGCAAAAAATGTGGTATATCTACATAATGGAGTACTATTCAGCCATTAGAAACAATGAATTCATGAAATTCTTAGGCAAATGGATGGAGCTAGAGAACATCATACTAAGTGAGGTAACCCTGACTCAAAAGGTGAATCATGGTATGTACTCACTAATAAGTGGATATTAACCTAGAAAACTGGAATACCCAAAACATAATCCACACATCAAATGAGGTACAAGAAGAAAGGAAGTGTGGCCCCCTGTTCTGGAAAGACTCAGTGAAGCAGTATTTGGCAAAACCAGAATGGGGAAGTGGGAAGGGGTGGGTGGGAGGACAGGGGAAGAGAAAGGGGCTTATGGAACTTTCGGGGAGTGGGGGTCTAGAAAAGGGGAAATCATTTGAAATGTAAATAAAAAATATATCAAATAAAAAAAAAGAAGTGCTCAACATCTTTAGTCATTAGGGAAATGCAAATTAAAACAATCTTGAGATTTTACCTTACACCAGTCAGAATGGCTAAGGTCAAAAACTCAGGAGACATCAGGTGTTGGCGAGGATGTGGAGAAAGAGGAACACTCCTCCATTGCTGCTGGGGCTATAAAATGGTACAACCACTTTAGAAATCAGTCTGGCAGTTCCTCAGAAAACTGGACATGACACTTCCGGCGGTCCCTGTTTTACTTCTCCTGGGCATATACCCAAAGGATTCCCCAGCATGCAATAAAGACACATGCTCCATTATGTTCATAGCAGCCTTATTTATAATAGCCAGAAGCTGGAAAGAACCCAGATGCCCCTCAAAGGAGGAATGGATACAGAGAATGTGGTATATTTACACAATGGAATACTACTCAGGAATTAGAAACAATGAATTCACAAAATTTTTAGGCAAATGTTTTGATCTGGAAAATATCATCCTAAGTGAGGTAGCCCAATCACAAAAGAATACACATGGAATGCAATCTCTGATAAGTGGATATTAATTAGCCTAGAAGCCCTGAATACCCAAGGCACAAATCGCATAACAAATGACTCCCACGAAGAAGTATGGAGAGGGTCCTGATCCTGGAAAGGATTGATCTAGCATTGGAGGGGGATATAAGGACAGAGAAAAAGGAGGGAGATGATTGGAGAATGGATGGAGATAAGAAGGTTTATGGGACATATGGGGAGGGGGATCTGGGAAAGGGGAAATCATTTGGAATGTAAACAAAGAATATAGAAAATAAAAATATTAAAAAAAAAGAGAGAGAGAGCATATCTTGGGACAGCCTGACACAATGAGCAGATCATCAGGCAAGTCGAAACTGTGGGTAATATTTATGAAAGAGAATAGGAGAACTAAGGAATTGGCTACGTTGAGAACACACTTGCTGAACAAGCATGAACACCTAAATCCAATGCCCATCATTCACCAAAGGCTGTGTGTGCCTATAACCCTCAACTAGAAAGAAGGAGGCCCCCTAGAACTTGCTGATCAGTGAGATCCAGGTTCAGTGAGATTCTTTTTGTCTTAAAAGCCAAGGTGGTTGGTTCTTGAAGAATGCTACTCAGGATTGATTACTGCCTTCCGTGTACACAGGCATAGGAAGAAACACATATGAAAGTCAGAAATTTTGAAGTTTCAGAGAATTGTATTGATGCTAGATCTGCTATTTGAATATGTAAATCCAAGAAAATGAGACCCTTTTACATTTTTTGATTCATTATCTATTGGGCACTGAAATGCATACATCAGTATGCATTTCAACAAATTATGCATTTCTTACAAATTAAAGTATGGTTAAATGCCAAGAAAATAGTATTTATTTGTGGGACTGTGAATGTTAGGCTGATTCCTGGTTGAGCTAAGGATAGAAACCCTAGAGATTATGAACCGACAGTAGGAGTTTCACCTGTTCCTGGGCACCAGGCCCCTGTCACTAGCTGCAGACCCTCATAGATTTGTGGCCATCAGTTATATAAGGGCAATGCTCCAAGCCCTCCCAAGTGTAAAGGGTGTGACATGTAGCCATGTAGGCTCAACAGAGATCTCCATTTTAATGAGGTGCAGCAAAAAGTATTTAATCTCATGCACACTCTGAGAAGTGAGGTATGGTTTTACTCATTCACTTTCCACCATGACAATAAATGCCTTAAAGACATGGACTGCTTCTTTTCTTGGGGATCTGCTGTGGAGAGCCATGGAGAAGACCTTTGCCTACAGAGCCACTGTTTAATGAACTGTAGAAGGCCTCTCCGTGCTCCCAGCCATGACTGCCACCAAGCCAAGCCCAAGCTCAAGCCCTCTGCCACTGTCAAGCCAAAAAATCCCCCCATGGAACCAGCCAGAGCCTCCCTTTCCCACCTCCCCTTGCCCTGCCCCTGCTTCTGGCTCGGTTCAGTGCACCACTCTGTTCTCAGTTCCTCCACAGCTTCCAGTTGCACCTGGATGTCCAAGAACCTGAGAAACAAAAATCCAGGCCTCCCTGCAAGCCTGGGGAATCCCCAAGCCAGCTCCACCTGTCCTAAGCCTCAGAATGTGCTCCCCTATGCCTAGAGTAGTGTACCTTGGCTTCCCTATGATGCAACACCCACCTTCCAACAGCATGGGGTAACCCCAATCAAACCTTCTCTCATCCTGCCTCCCCAAGAGGCTGAGACCTGTGGCAGAGCAGATGTGACACCCTCAACCCTACATTTATTGGCAGATGTATATGTGCCAAACATCTTCAATGGACTTCACAGTCTTGATAACATTCTTGCTACTATTTTAATTCATAGAATAGATAAAGAAATGGAGACAAAGAAAGGTAGAGGATCTGAACAATTCTCTCTCTTTCTCTGAGTATGTGTATGTCTATGTGTATGGGTGTATGTGTGTGTATGTGTGTGGTGTTCCATTGTATCACTTTCAACCTTTTCTTGATATAAGGTTTCTCACTGAATTTAGAGCTTGATAGAGAGTCAGAAAGCCCCAGACATCCTCCTGTCTTCTCTGTCCCCAGTGTTGAGGTTATAGGCAGCTTTTCAATCTGGGGTGCTGTGCATTGAAACTCAGGCCCTTCTACTTGTATAACAAGCATTCTTACCCACTGAGCCATTTCTCCAGTCTACAGTCCTGTTTATTTGTTTTTTGTCTATTTGTCCACAAAGTATGGACATTGTGATTAAATGCAGACCATCTTCACAGATCCTTGCCCTAACCACCACTCAACATGACTCTGCCTTTCAAGTACCTCTTACAGATAAAATACTCTGATTTCATTAACAGCAGGTGAGGTGGAGTGGACCTGAACATATGTTCAAAGTAGGAGCTAGGTTTAGAGTCAAATACTGATTTTCCTAAAATTTAGAGATTTGAGGTCTGTTCACATGTTGCCTTATACCAACTGTAAGCACTAAAATGAAGTGTTATCCTGAGATCATGGCGAATTTGTGCATTCAGTTGTATGGTGAGCCATGTATTGCCTTGGAAAGGTCCCACCCTATACGTGAGTGGTATCACTCCATGTACTCAGACACCACACTAAATAAAATGGACAAAGCAGGCTGAGCACCAGCGTTCCTCTCTCCTTCTGCTTCCTGACTGCAGTGAATGCAATGGAATCAGCTGCTTCAAGCAGCTCACAGATGCCAAGTTATTGAGATTACATTTTTGAGATGAAGTCCAAAGTATGTTATCATGCTGGTTTGATTAACGTGCATTTCAGATTAACATCAACTGTATATATTTGAGTCAACTCAGGGAACTAGAGGGCTATTTGGGAGTAGAGACCTCTTCAAAATCCTTCAGTGTGTGCCCAACCACCATTACCTACTTGTAAATACCAGCCATGATTCCAACTAGAGAAAAATGAGAAAATACAGCTCATGTTTACTTCGGAGCTCACACAGCTCAGTGATTCCAATGAAAGGTGAGTGTGAAAAGATTGGAGACTCAAAGATTTGGACACAATGGGCAGGTCTGGAGGTGGAGATGCTATCAGTCCCCATTCTCACTGCTGTGATGAAATACCTGACAAGATCAACTATATAGAAGCACAAGTATCTTTTGGCTCACATGTTTAGGCTACAGTACCGCATGGTGGTAAATCAAGGTGATAAGCAGAGCGAGGCAGCTGGCACTTTGCATGGACAGCGTGAAAGCAGAATACTAGTGCTCAGCTTACACTCTCCTCTTCCTTAGCTTAGGACTTCAGCCCATGGAATGGTGTTGCCCACATTAAGGATGGCTCTTCCCACCTCAATGAACTTAATCTGGAAACTTCCTTTTTGGCAAGTGCATGTCCAGAGCTTTTCTTTGGTGATGATTCAGGTTGACAGCATTAACCTTCACAGAAACTGATATCAGTGACCCCAAAATCATCCCAGCAGAATGTCATGGGTTTGGAAGAAATTGCTTGGGACCCAAACAGCCTAGCTCCCTACTCTCAGCACTTCTCTGGGAGTGACTCAAGTCACGAGCAGATAACTGGTGTTCCCATGGCTGTTTTTTCCACAGTCATGAACGCAGGTGGGTCAGAGAGTTCTTTTGAGCTTCCCACTCTCATCTGCATTATCCAAAGATTTACTTATCTCAAGCTGCTCCCTAGAGCCCTGAAACTGTCAGTCTATTAAAGCAAGACACAGAATTAGGAACACCTTCTCCCTTTCAGGACGAAATAACCAGCTCCATAAATCTGCTGAAACCTTGATGTTAATCTTCAGTGGATATGAGAAGCAACTGCTGCTATTGGTGCAGCCCTGAGAATGGGCTGCTTTATTACTTCTGAAGCCATAAAACATCTCTTGAGTTAGAAGTGAGGCTAATTCTCTAAGAACATTTTAGTGCATGCTTTGATGCCCTAGGTACTCTGACTGCTTTGGGGAGCAGATTGGCTGTCCAAAGGAGACAAACACAACTTTCGTCAATTGCACTTAAAATGGGCCACCATAAAGAAGAATAGGAGTTGGACAAATGACTCATATCCATTGAGTGGTTGCTGTGTAATCCTAAAGACCTGAATTTAGATTCCCCAGGAACGGTATAACAAATAGTCTATGGACTGGAGTGATGGTTTAGTAATTAAGAGTACATACTAGTCTAGATGTGTTCAGTTCTCAACATCCACATTTTGAGGCTCACCACCACATGTTAACTCTAATTTTGGAGAATCTGACACCTTCTATTGGCTTTTACATACATTGCACTAACAAGTACACATAAAATAGATAAACAACCAAATAAATATTTTTAAAAGAGGACAAAGTGGCTCACAACTACTTTTCCAGTGCTAGAGAAGGGATCACAGGAGAACTATTGGAGCCCATTGGCCAGCCAGTCTAGGTGAATCAAAAACTCCAGGTCCACTGAGAATTCATCTTCAGAAAATGAGGTAAATGGTGATTAAAGAAGACACCTGACATCGAACACTAGCCTCCAAATGCACATGTTTTTGCACACACATGCATACACCACAAACCACACATGTATATAGCACACACCACACATATACAGTACATTGTTAAAAATTCTGACATTAATTTTATCTTCATGCATGTGCTCTGTGTAAGGATGTATACATGTGTGCAGTATCAAAAGAAGATAGAAAGGCATATAGGATGCCCTGAAACTGGAGTTACAGGGAGTTGTGCTGCCCAATGTGGGTACTGGGTACAGAGCTCAGGTTTTATGCAAGAGCAGCAGGCACTCTCAACCACTCAGCCATCTCTCTAGTCCCACAGAGTATTTCCTAAGGGTCTTCAGATAGAGGCTTATGAATGCTAGCTAATCTTTCTCAAATGAGCTAAAACCAATTACTGCAAACTTTAGGTTTTATTATAAAACCATGGGCAACATAATCAGGAGAGGGTTCTAAATATACTTTATGAAGAAAAGTTCCTCTTCCCTTTGAGAATACCAGATAGCCAGCCTTGAACTGTGTGCTATTTAGAAAGCTGCTGTTTCAATATGAAGTATTGACAATGTTGTAACTGCATTGGAATCCCAGAGGAGCCTCTGTCTGCAAATGACTGCTCAGATTTACTTTTCTGTCAGACTCCGTCCACTTCTAATATGTGCATTTCCACATATGTGACAGAGGAGGGTCTTGTTGATAGTTTAAAGACTGTCAATGCCGGTGAAACACCTGTGAAATTAATAAAACTTTAAATTTTGTTGTTAACTGTGTATGCATATGTTTGTATATTTATAAGCAGGTGCCTAAAGAAGCCAGAAGAGGGTGTGTCAGCCCCTGAAACCGAAGTTACAGGCTGTTGCAAGCCACCTGATATGAATGTGGCAGACTGAACTTCTGACTTCTGGAAGATAACGCAATTAAGAAACAATTGGACAATCTCCTCCAGCGTTCTGATTATCTTTTAAATAAGAATTTTTCTAACATGGTGTGTGTGTGTGTGTGTGTGTGTGTGTGTGTGCATTTATGTTTGCATGCTTACATATGCAGAAGCACACTTATATGTGGGGTGCTTGTATATGCACATAGATGTCTAAGGCTGACACCAGGAGTCTTCCTCAATTGCTCCCTATTTAGTCATCAAGGCAGAATTTCTCAACAGAACTCACAGCTTGCCTATTTTATTAATCTCACTAGCCAGTTTGCTCTTGGGATCACTCGTCTCTGCCTTCAGGGGACTCAAAGAACAAGTGTGCCCATGTGCCAGCCAAGCAATTTTATGGGTGTTAAGGATACAAACGTCAGTTCTCTTGCCTTTGCACTAAGCATTTTTACCACTGAGCCATCTCCCCAGCCCATAGTAATCACCCTTTCTGAATATATAATAGCATGCCATTGGTTGTGAGAGAGGCAGGCAGAGAGAAGACAGCCTGACCATCTGGATGTGCTGGTCTACGTGATTATTCATAAGATGACTCAAATAGGCAGATGCCTCAGATAGTAATTAAACCTCTCCTCTGTTCTCACTGGGATGTAAAACTGTTTCCTTTGATGACAAAGGACCAGTGTCACATATTCAAGGGTAATCACAAAAGAAATAAATAATCACCCTGTTAATCATCAGAGAATGAGGACATTGGCAAGAGCAGTACTTTTTCAAGGTGGCTGTGCTTTCTTTACATAGAGTGTACTGACCTTAAGGCACACTTGTCAGACCTCAACGTGTGCACTCACTCACTCACTCACTCACTCACTCACTCACTCTCCTGGGATCCAGGCAATTAGTCAGCACCTCCCTATGGCCTCCAGAAATATCTTCATCTCTTTAGATAATTTTGTGGTGTGAGAGACAGAGTCATATGTACCCTGAGGGGCGCTCAGTCTGAGCTCTGGGAGCCTTTTGAAATTGCAGGTGCCTTCTTTTCTGGATAGAAGAGTGCTCTATCCTTGGATTATTTATATAGAAAGCGTACCACCTCCTCATGGTATCCGTTCATGACATCTGTTTTTTTTTTTTCTATTTTTAGAGAAAAGTAGATCACATTAAAAGGGTCAGGTACCTCTGATGCGTTCAGAGGGCACACATACTTTCAGAAACACACAGCTTTCCCCTTCTGTCCAGGGATCACCACCAGCATTGTACTATTTGGGTAGCTCTAGGCATCATGTTGTGCAAAGTTAAAATCAACCCCCTAACAACAAGGTGTTGTGATCACTGAGCCACCAGCTTGTTTTCTTAGCCCATGTGATTGTCACCTTGATGGGATTTGCAATTTCCTAGAGACACATCTGGCCTCTACTGCTGCTTTATTACTTCCTAGTCTTACAAAGGTGGAGTCCAACAAAACAACACCACAACCCATTCTACTTCCAAGCTATATGATGGGCACAGGCGAGTGATTATGAATCAGTGAGTGAGTAAATGAATGAATGAAGGAGTGAATGTGTGAATGATGAGTGTTTGTAGTGAAACAAGTTGTCTTAGGATATTTTATTGCTGAAACAAAACACCATGACCAAAAGCAAGTTTTTGGGGGAAAGAGTTTATTCAGCTTATACTTCTACTTTGCTGTTCATCATTGAAGGAAGTCAGGACAAGAACACAAATGGGCAGGAATCTGGAGGCAAGGGCTGATGTACAGGCCATGAAGCCATGCTGGCTTGCTGCTGGTGCCTTGCTCAGCCTGCTTTCTTATAGAGCACAGGATTACCAGCTCAATGGTTGGGCCCTCCCATATTGATCACTAATTGAGAAAATTTCATACAGCTGGATCTCATGGAGGCATTTCTTCAAATGAGGCTCCTTCCTTTGTGATAACTTCAGCTTGTGTCAAGTCAACACAAAGCCAGTAAGGACAGCAGTTACATTTTGACTGTGTTATAACCACCCATAAACTATACCCACATTGTGATTATCCCCATCGGACAGAGCAGAAAACAGGGACAGTTGAGACAACAGATATTAATATACATAATATGTAGGAGAACATGCATTTGAAGCTGAGACATCCAATTCCAGAGCTGAGTGCTTAATTAGTTGGGATACATTTACATAATAGGTTCATTTGAATATATCATACTCAAGTTTAAGAAGACAGATAAACTTTCATTTTAAATATAGTATATATGACTTATATAATATACAAATACAAGATAATAATGTGTGTGTATGTGTATGTGTATGTATGTATGTTGTGTGTAAGAACATAGAGGTCAGTAGGGGGTATCATCAATTCCCTTGGACTGGGGTTACAGGTATTGGTGAGTCTTCTGTTCTGGGTGCTGGGTTCTGAATTCTGATATTTTGATAGAACAGTGTGAAGGTTTGAATAAAAATGACTACCTCAAGCTTATATATTTGAATGTGTGGTCACTATGAAGTGGAACTCTTTGAAAGAATTGCAGAAATCAGGATATATGGCCTCATTGGAAGAGGTGTGGTCTTGTTAGAGGAAATGTTTCACTAGTGGTGGGCTTTGAGGTTTTTAAAGCCCATGCTAGATTCAGCTCTCTCTTCCTTGGCATACAGATTAGGCAAGATATAGCTCTTAGATACTTATACAGAACTATTCTTACCACTGTTCTCTGTACCATGATGATAATAGACTAAACTTCTAAAACTGTAAGCAAGGCACAATTAAGTGCTTTCTTTTATAAGAGTTGTCTTGGTTGTAGTATCTCTTTCCAGCAATAGAATAGTGACTAAGACAGGTAGTAAGTGGCCTTAACTGATCAGAACTATCTCTCCAGTTTCTAATTATTTTATTTTGGAAATCTAATGAAGGGAGGAGTCTCCCTGCATCCCTAATCAGCTGTTAACAAGGCTTGCTTGCTATCTTATCATTGTGGTTTTGTTTCCTAAGTATGTTGTCACCCATATATACTGTACCTTTGTGCCTTTGTGATGTTCTGGAAAGAATGCACAGCCCCAAAACTCTAACACATTGGAGATAGAGACAAGAGGAACACTTATAAGTTCAAGGACAGAAGGGCTTATATAGTGAATTCCAAGTATCCAGGATCACAAAGTGAGGCTTTATCATTTGTTTGAATGCATGCTTCATTCTTACTTCTGAAGCTTCAGATTTGAAATCATGTGTCATCTCTATTTGCTTGTATTTTATCTTATTCTGCTACAGTATATACTCCATTGGAGATGGAACTTGCCTGCCAACCCAAAAATCGTACAGTGGTGAGTGGAGGTTATGCAGGATGCTCTACTGTATATGAAGGATGGATACATGAAAGAGATTTCAAATTCTGCTTTTCTAGTTTTCATCACACATAGTAGAAACCTTTGCCAGGTATGCATTTTGCTGTTCCTAGTGATTGATTTTCTAGCTTTTATTCCTCTATTGGGGCCTATTATGTTTAAGCTACTACTTCAAAGACTGAGTTTCCTTCTTTGGAGCACATTGTATAGAAATCAAGGACCCAGCTGAGTTGATGCCTATCATTATTCTAAGGGATTATACCCATCCATTCTCATCTCTCTTGATTTCTATCCATTAATGTATGGCACTTATGCTTAAACCTATTTGGAAATAGCTTATCATTAACTTCTGTTACTGTGACAAAAATCAACCCGTGTGAAAAAGGTTTACTATAGGTCGGAAGCACAGGTTGTTATCCATAATAGCCAGGAAGTTAAGATAGCAAAACCACAAAAGAAAGAGAATATGCATGCATGCATAGTGCTCCTAGCTTTCTGTACTTATACTGTCCAGAGCCTAAACCCAGGGAA
The DNA here is from genome assembly GCF_947179515.1 of Apodemus sylvaticus. Lineage (NCBI taxonomy): Eukaryota > Metazoa > Chordata > Mammalia > Rodentia > Muridae > Apodemus > Apodemus sylvaticus. The sequence goes on from NC_067483.1 coordinate 28,741,373, forward strand.
TGTCTCAACTCAGTGATCTGGGTCTTCAAACATCAATTAAGTCAACCAAAGCAATCTCCTACACACCTGATTTAGACAACTCCTTTTAAATTATTTATTTATTCGATTGTAGTGGCTATTCCTGGTTGTCAACTTGACTATATCTGGAATGAACTACAGTCTAGAATAGAAGGCTCACCTATGATCCTAATCTGGATGCTCAGAGATATAAGTTTCTGACCTGGATCTTGGCATGGAGATCTTGAAGCATAGTGGCTATGAATTTCAGAAGATTAAGACAAGGAGATCTCTGCGTTCAAGATCATCTGGAATTAAAGGCATGGAGGCATGCACCTTTCATCTGGGCCACACCCTCTGCTGGAGACCCACATGCCTGTAATCTGGTCCACACCCTCTGTTGAAAACCTACAGCCTTTAATCTGGGCTACACCCTCTGCTGGAGATATATAAGGACATTGGAAGAAGGAAGATTTACTCACTCTTCCTTGCCTGCTTGCCTTGTGGGACTGAGAAACTGCTAGATCTTTGGACTTCCATCCACAGCTGCTGCTGACCATTGTTCGGGAGTTGGACTATAGACTGTAAGTCATCGATAAATTCCCTAACTATATATAGACTATCCATATGTCCTGTGACTCTAGAGAATCCAAACTAATACAGAAGTTGGTACTGGGAGTGGGGTATTCCTGTGACAACCTGACCATGTTTTGGGGAGGACTGTGGAAGGACTTTGGAACTTTGAGCTAGAAAAGCCATTAGAATATTAAGAGCTCGGTGGAAAGTTCTGTAGGATGTTGGAAGACAATGTTAAGAACAGTGCAAAAGATGGAGGCCTGGCTTGTGAAATTTCAGAGGAAAGATTAAAGACTCTTAAAGTGGCCATGCTTTGATTGTGAAGATTCTGTGGTTTTGGTTAGCTGGGGCTGAATCCGCTGTTAGTAACAAGATACCAGAACCACTAAAGCAAACCTTTGTGTTACTGGGACTATTGATGCTGGCTAGCTGGAGCTAAGAAATTAGCAGTGATTAAGAAGAGATCAGCATCACTGAGATGAAATCTTCTTGGAAGTGTTTTCTGAGAGCACAGAGAGTGTGTTCCAGAGATAGCCACAGTTGTATTTTGTGCTGTGGCTGGACTTGGTACTGTGTAAGAGTCACCCAGATGGTACTGGTTTTGAAGGCATGAAGGGGTCATGAAGAGCAGCTGAGGCTCTTGGCACAGTGAGAGGCCATGGAAGGCCATTGGTGAAGGTGCAGCCTCAGTTGCAATTGATGGCCCAGGACTTGAAGGGGTCATGCATAGGAGCAGAGGCTTGTTACCATGAAGAGAGCCTATGAGAGGCTATTGGTGAAGCCTAATTACTGTGGAAGATAGCAGTATTTTGGAGATGCCAGTGCCATGAGATGACCACCAAGAACAGCAGCAGCAGCGAAGTACAGGCGGCTGGAGTCTAGAAGACAAGCTGTGTGCTATAAAGGGCAGGATTGAAGAAGTGACCTAAGCCCTTGGAGGAGCCCAGAAGATCGTGAGTTGGATCCCCAACATTGAATCATTGGAGTTTGAGTTTTGCTTTTGGTTGTGACTATGCCATGATATGCTTCCCTCTTGAAGGAAGAAAGTATTTTAGTGGAGCTCACAGTTAAGAGACTTTGAATTTTTAAAGGAAATTGAATTTTAAAGATATTGGACATTTTAAGGTGATTGAACTTTTAATATGTAAAGACTGTGGGACTTTTAAAGTAATTTAGATCTTGGGGATGAATAAGAAAGTAAGAGTTGAGGCTTAATAGTGATGTGTTTGCATGTCAAGTTGACAAGGGGTCAATTGTACTGGCTAGTTTTGTGTGTCAACTTGACACAGACTGGAGTTATCACAGAGAAGGAAGCTTCAGTTGGGGAAGTATGTCCATGAGATCCAGCTATGGGGCATTTTCTCAATTAGTGATTATGTGGGGAGGGCCCCTTGTGAGTGGTACCACCTTTGGGCTGGTGCTCTTGGGTTCTATAAGAGAGCAGGCTGAGCAAGCCAGGGGAGCAAGCCAGTAAGAAACATCCCTCCATGGCCTCTGCATCAGCTCCTGCTTCCTGACCTGCTTGAGTTCCAGTCCTGACTTCCTTTAGTGATGAACTGCAACGTGGAAGTGTAAGCTGAATAAACCCTTTCCTCCCCAACTTGCTTCTTGGTCATGATGTTTGTGCAGGAATAGAAATCTTGACTAAGACAGTGATATATTTTTGTTTACATTTCAAATGATTTCCCATTTTCTGGCTTCCCACTCCCTGAAAGTCCCATAAGCCCTCTTCCCTCCTCCTATTCCGCCATCCACCCTTTCACACTTCCCTGTTCTAGTATTCCCCTATACCGCTGCACTGAGTCTTTCTAGAACCAGGGGCCACTCCTCCGTTCTTCTTGGACATCTGGGTTGTACTGGGTTGACCATTAAAATTAGCTATAGCAAGTGAAATAAAAAAATGTGTCATCTTCTTAATAATGCAATTGAGAACTTCCTGTTTGTACTCTTCACTAAATCCAGAAAACAGACAAAGAAATAAAAAATTAAAAATATAAAAGGGAGAGGCGGCGGCGGCGGCGGCAGCAGCGGCAGCAGTGGCTGCTCCAGCTGAAGGGCCATCAGCAGTGGAACCAAGGCGTCACAGGGTCCAGTTAGGCCCTGCGCCCACGACCACTGACCTTCGCTGACCAGCCGGACAGCAAGCAGCTGCAGTTGTGCGGCGCCTTTCCTGCACGGAGGCCACTTCAGAACTCGGCCTCCCACCAGTCAGGAGAGGAGGATCCATCTTGGTTCCGTACTCCAGGAATCGGACAGACTGAGGTACACAAACATAATCCGAGGCCAACACCGCGGTGGTCTGAGCCCGACGGGCGTTGGCCTGCACCCAGGCCCTGGGCGGGTCGGGGGGCCATCGGGGTGCCAACCCAACCAGGAGGTTTTTTGCCCAGGCCTGCGAGCGCGCCGCCGCCATTTTGCCTGCAGGACGACAGGGAGCTCAGGCGGGCAGACCTGTAACAGGCATAGCCTAAGGCTAACAAAGCGGGGGTCCAGGCCCCAAAAGGCACAGGACTGACCCCAAGAACTGGGCGGCTTGGTGGGCCATCTGTGAGTCAACCCGCCCAGGTGATTGTTAGCAAAGCAGACTCTCCCGGCGCTTTCAGGGAGCGCGGGCGCACACGCCCGCCATCCTAGTCACCTGGCAAACCCAATTAACAGTCAAAGCCGTAGGGGAACTTTGCTCGGACCTTGGCCTCCCAGGCTTTTGCCTGGACTCAGGGACTGGGCGGCCAGGCTAACCTTGTGTGCGATAGCCCGGTTGGCAGATCGGCTGCCCAGCGGAGTGAGCGGAACTCAGGGGAGGTCACAGTAGCATACACCGTCGGCACTCCCTGGGAGTGCACACGGTCTCCATCTGCTCCACAGACACAATCTGGGGCAAGGCCTCAGGCAGAAGGCCTTAGCTCTACTCTCTCCTCTTCCGGATCCAGATCAGTCTGGGCGGCAGCATTACATCTCCAAGTCCTGCAAGAGGCTAGCTGGGCTTCCGGGCGGCCAGCTGGGAGAAGTCAGTGTGCTCCAGTGAATCCAGCGGGCCCCAGCGGGAGCCTTCGGGTGCCTGCTTTGGGATCTGAACAGCCTGGGCAGCAGCACACTGTCTACAAGCAGTGCAGGAGGTAAGCTGTGCACCAGAGGCCAACTGGGAAGGGGCAGCTTGCACTGGTGAGTCCAGCACTGACAAGATAAGCTAACACCAGTGAGATCTAGATGGCAAAAGGCAAACGCAGGAACGTCACTAACAGAAATCAAGGCAATATGGCAACATCTGAACCCAATTCTCCTCTACCAACATGTCCTGGATACCCCATCACACCAGTAAAACAAGATCTGGATTTAAAATCACTGGTCATGATGCTGGTACAGGAACACATGAAGGTCATACGTAAAGAAATTCAGGAGACAATGGATCAAAAGGTAGAAGCCCTTGCAAGGGAAACACAAAAATCATTGAAAGAAATCCAGGAGAATACAAAAGCCAACAAGGAGGAAATGCAAAAAACACTTAAAGAAATACAGGAGAACTTTGCTCAACAGGCTGAGGTCATGAAAGACGAAACACAAAAATCTCTTAAAGAAATACAGGAGAACTTTGGTCAACAGGCTGAGCATATGAATGAGAAAACACAAAAATCTCTTAAAGAATTACAGGAAAACACAAACATGCAAGTGAAGGAGCTAAGCAAAACCATCCAGGATCTAAAATCAGAAGTAGAAACAACTAAGAAAACTCAAAGGGAGACAACTTTGGAGATAGAAAGCCTTGGGAAGAAATCAGGGGACAGAGATACAAATATCAACAACAGAATACAAGAGATAGAAGAAAGAATCTCAGATGCTGAAGATTCCATAGAAACCATGGACTCAACAGTTAAAGAAAATGCAAAATGCAAAAAGCTTGTAACCCAAAATATCCAGGAAATCCAGGACACAATGAGAAGACCAAACCTAAGGATTATAGGCATAGAGGAGAGTGAAGATTTACAACTTAAAGGGCCAGCAAATATCTTCAATAAAATTATGGAAGAAAACTTCCCTAACCTAAAGAGAGAGATGCCCATGAATATACAAGAAGCCTACAGAACTCCAAACAGACTGGACCAGAACAGGAATACTTCCCGTCACATAATAATCAAAACACCAAATGTTCTAAACAAAGAAAGAATACTAAAGGCAGTAAGAGAAAAAGGCCAAGTAACATATAAAGGAAGACCTATCAGAATCACAGCAGACTTTTCACCTGAGACTATGAAGGCTAGAAGGTCCTGGGCAGATCTCATGCAGACTCTAAGAGAACACAAATGCCAACCAAAACTACTATATCCAGCAAAACTCTCAATCACCATAGATGGAGAAACTAAGATATTTCATGACAAAACCAAGTTTACCCAATATCTATCCACAAACCCGGCCCTAAAAAGGATAATAGGAGGACAACACCAATACAAGGAGGGAAACTTCACCCTGGAAAAAGCAAGATAGTAACCTTTCATCAAACCCAAAAGAAGTTAAGCATTCAAATTTAAAAAATAACGTCAAAAATGATAGGAAGTAGCAATCACTATTCCTTAATATCTCTTAACATCAATGGACTTAATGCCCCAATAAAAAGACACAGACTAACTGAATGGATACGTAAACAGGACCCTACATTTTGCTGCTTACAGGAAACACACCTCAGGGTCAAAGACAAACACTACCTTAGAGTAAAAGGCTGGAAGACAATTTTACAAGCAAATGGTCTCAGGAAACAAGCTGGAGTAGCCATTTTAATATCAGATAAAATTGACTTTCAACCCAAAGTCATCAAAAGAGACCCTGAGGGACACTTCTTGCTGGTCAAAGGAAAAATACAAAAAGAAGAACTGACAATCCTGAACATCTATGCCCCAAATGTAAGGGCACCCTCTTTTGTAAAAGAAACTTTATTAAAACTAAAAGCACACATTGCACCTAACACAATAATTGTGGGTGACTTCAACACTGCACTTTCCTCAATGGACCGATCAGGAAAACAGAAACTAAACAGGGACACAATGAAACTAATTGAAGCTTTGGACCAATTAGATTTAACAGATATATATAGAACATTCTATCCTAAAACAAAAGAATACACCTTTTTCTCAGCACCTCATGGTACCTTCTCCAAAATCGACCATATAATTGGCCACAAGACAGACCTCAACAAATATAAGAAGATCGAACTAATCCCATGCCTCCTATCTGATCACTATGGAGTAAAAGTGGTCTTCAATAGCAACAGAAACAACAGAAAGCCCACATACACGTGGAAACTGAACAATACTCTACTCAATGATACCTTGGTCAAGGAAGAAATAAAGAAAGAAATTAAAGACTTTTTAGAACACAATGAAAATGAAAACACAACATACCCAAATCTATGGGACACAATGAAAGCAGTGCTAAGAGGAAAACTCATAGCCCTGAGTGCCTCCAAAAAGAAAATGGAGAGAGCATACATTACCAGCTTAATGACACACCTGAAAGCCCTGGAACAAAAAGAAGCTATTTCGCCCAGGAGGAGTAGAAGGCAGGAAATCATCAAACTCAGGGCCGAAATCAATCAAGTAGAAACAAAGAGAACCATACAAAAAATCAACAATACCAGGAGCTGGTTCTTTGAGAAAATCAACAAGATAGATAAACCCTTAGCCAGAATGACCAAAGGGCACAGAGAAAGTATCCAAATTAACAAACTTAGAAATGAAAAGGGAGATATAACAACGGAAACTGAGGAAATCCAAAAAAATCATCAGATCCTACTACAAGAGCCTATACTCAACACAACTGGAGAATCTGGAGGAAATGGACAATTTCCTTGACAGATACCAAATACCAAAATTAAATCAGGACCAACTAGACCATCTAAACAGTCCCATAATGCCTAAAGAAATAGAAGGAGTCATAGAAAGTCTTCCAACCAAAAAAAGCACAGGACCAGATGGCTTCAGTGCAGAATTCTATCAGACCTTCAAAGAAGAGTTAACACCAATACTCTTCAAACTATTCCACAAAATAGAAACAGAAGGAACACTACCCAATTCCTTCTACGAAGCCACAATTACGCTGATACCAAAGCCACACAAAGATCCAACAAAGAAAGAGAACTTCAGACCAATTTCCCTTATGAACATCGATGCAAAAATACTCAATAAAATTCTTGCCAACCGAATCCAAGAACACATCAAAACGATCATCCACCATGATCAAGTAGGCTTTATCCCAGGAATGCAGGGTTGGTTCAATATACGGAAATCCATCAATACAATCCACTACATAAACAAACTCAAAGAACAAAACCACATGGTCATTTCATTGGATGCTGAAAAAGCATTTGACAAAATTCAGCATCCCTTCATGCTTAAAGTCTTGGAGAGAACAGGAATTCAAGGCCCATACCTAAACATAGTAAAAGCAATATACAGCAAACCGGTAGCCAGCATCAAACTAAATGGAGAGAAACTTGAAGCAATCCCACTGAAATCAGGGACCAGACAAGGCTGCCCCCTTTCTCCTTATCTTTTCAATATTGTACTTGAGGTACTAGCTCGGGCAATTCGACAACATAAGGAGGTCAAAGGGATACAAATTGGAAAGGAAGAAGTCAAACTATCATTATTTGCAGACGACATGATCGTCTACCTAAGTGACCCAAAGAACTCCACTAGAGAGCTCCTACAGCTGATAAACAACTTCAGCAAAGTAGCAGGTTATAAAGTCAACTCAAGCAAATCAGTGGCCTTCCTATACTCAAAGGATAAGCAGGCTGAGAAAGAAATTAGGGAAATGACCCCCTTCACAATAGCCACAAACAGTATAAAGTATCTTGGGGTGACTCTTACCAAACATGTGAAAGATCTGTATGACAAGAACTTCAAGACTCTGAAGAAGGAAATGGAAGAAGACCTCAAAAAATGGGAAAACCTCCCATGCTCATGGATCGGCAGAATCAATATAGTTAAAATGGCCATTTTGCCTAAAGCACTATACAGATTCAATGCAATACCCATCAAAATCCCAACTCAATTCTTCACAGAGCTAGAAAGAGCAATTATCAAATTCATCTGGAACAACAAAAAACCCAGGATAGCTAAAACTATTCTCAGCAACAAAAGGAAATCTGGGGGAATCAGTATCCCTGACCTCAAGCAATACTACAGAGCAATAGTGTTAAAAACTGCATGGTATTGGTACAGTGACAGACAGGAGGATCAATGGAACAGGATTGAAGATCCAGAAATGAACCCACACACCTATGGCCACTTGATCCTCGACAAAGAGGCTGAAAACATCCAATGGAAAAAAGATAGCCTTTTCAACAAATGGTGCTGGTTCAACTGGAGGTCAGCATGCAGAAGAATGCGAATTGATCCATCCTTGTCTCCTTGTACTAAGCTCAAATCCAAATGGATCAAGGACCTCCACATAAAGCCAGACACTCTGAAGCTAATAGAAAAAAAACTGGGGAAGACCCTTGAGGACATCGGTACAGGGAGAAAGTTTCTGAACAGAACACCAATAGCGTATGCTCTAAGAGCAAGAATTGACAAATGGGACCTCATAAAATTACAAAGTTTCTGTAAGGCAAAGGACACCATCAAGAGGACAAATCGGCAACCAACAAATTGGGAAAAGATCTTCACCAATCCTACATCAGATAGAGGGCTAATATCCAATATATATAAAGAACTCAAGAAGCTAGACTCCAGAAAACCAAACAACCCTATTAAAAAATGGGGTACAGAGTTAAACAAAGAATTCTCACCTGAAGAACTTCGGATGGCGGAGAAGCATCTTAAAAAATGCTCAACTTCATTAGTCATTAGGGAAATGCAAATCAAAACAACCCTAAGATTTCATCTTACACCAGTCAGAATGGCTAAGATTAAAAATTCAGGAGACAGCAGGTGTTGGAGAGGGTGTGGAGAAAGAGGAACACTCCTCCACTGCTGGTGGGGTTGCAAATTGGTACAACCACTCTGGAAATCAGTCTGGCGGTTCCTCCGAAAACTGGGCACCTTACTTCCAGAAGATCCTGCTATACCACTCCTGGGCATATACCCAGAAGACTCCCCACCATGTAATAAGGATACATGTTCTACTATGTTCATAGCAGCCCTATTTGTAATTGCCAGATGCTGGAAAGAACCCAGGTATCCCTCAACAGAAGAGTGGATGCAAAAAATGTGGTATATCTACACAATGGAGTACTATTCAGCCATTAGAAACAATGAATTCATGAAATTCTTAGGCAAATGGATGGAGCTAGAGAATATCATACTAAGTGAGGTAACCCAGACTCAAAAGGTGAATCATGGTATGCACTCACTAATAAGTGGATATTAACCTAGAAAACTGGAATACCCAAAACATAATCCACACATCAAATGAGGTAGAAGAAGAAAGGAGGAGTGGCCCCTGGTTCTGGAAAGACTCAGTGAAACAGTATTCAGCAAAACCAGAACGGGGAAGTGGGAAGGGGTGGGTGGGAGGACAGGGGAAGAGAAGGGGGCTTGCGGGACTTTCGGGGAGTGGGGGGGCTAGAAAAGGGGAAATCATTTGAAATGTAAATAAATTATATCGAATAATAAAAAAAAAAAAAGAAAATATAAAAGGAAATTATGTAGACCACATAAATGATGCATTAAAAAGTTACTAACGGTAATAGTCTAAAATCATTGCCTCTGAAATCAGAAATGTGTCTAGAATTTTCCATGTCTCCATTTATGCTGAATACTAAAACAGAGGGTCTATCTACTGCAATAATAGCAACATCAAGGAGTGGAGAAGCAAGAATAAATTAATTGCTTAAAAATTTTAGAGACATTACCAATTTGAATTTTGCAATTGCCATAAACTATAACTGACATTTCCAGATCTTCAGTACTTCACAAATACTGTGTGATTTTTAAGGTAGGAGCAGATTTCATTGGCACTTGAATCTTGCATTTTGCTAATGACCTATCATGAATATCTCTTAGCTATTTGAATATTTTTTTGATTATATGCCTGTTAAAAATATTGTGTGGTATTTAAAGTGGTATAGCTCTATTTGTATCAGTGAATTGTGAAGATTTGAATGCTTTGAAAAGCATACCCTCTTCACTTGGCATGGAATAATGTAACAGATATTTCCAACCTGGCTTTTGTCTAGCTGAGGACTCATTTAATGAATAAAGATGTTTTACATAATGTAGAGACTACTACAAGTAGACTAAGGCACAAAGAACGGAAGCAATAGAGTGTATGTTTTATAGCTGATTGATGAAAGTCAAAACCTTCAACTTGTTCATGACTAGTTCTAACAAATGCATTCAAAATTGAAATATATCATTATCTTTTCTCTTCAAGTAGGAATCTGGGTTTCTTTAGAGATTCTTTCCTTATGTTCTGTAATCCATTAGTCTCAGGGCCATGTTTCTCCTGCTTTTCTAACCATAATAAAGACTGATTTGGAAAAGGATCTCTTATCTGGATCGTCATATGAATAAGAGACCCATAAGGGCCTTTCTTTCTACATTTAACAAGGTTGTCATAAATTCCTTGTCAGGTAGCTTTTAAGAACCCAAGCAACAACACCAATAAATATCAACATTGAGAGCTACTGAGTTTACTGTGGTTGTCTTCAGGATTATGGGTAAGGGGTTGTTAACAGGAATAGCTGCATTACCCAAATCCTACCTAATATGGAAGATTTGTGAAAATAGGAAATTTGGGGTTCTCTGCACAACTTGTAGGCAATTTAAAAGTTCAAAAAGCCACATCCATGTAGTTTGAGTGGTCAGATTCTCCTTATCAGCCCTTACTTAGTATATAATCGTGGGAAGGGAAGGACTTTGTGCATTTGATGAGTTTCAGGGACTTTCTGAGTCTTTGGGGTTATGTACATTCAGGATCTTAATAAACATTCCTCTAGAAATAGTTGACTTTTCTTTTTTTTTTTTTTGATTTACATTTTTACCCTTCAGATTTTATTCCCCACCCCCTGCCCACCCTCTGACTCTGTTCTACTTCCCATACCTCTTCCTTACCTACTGTATCCATGAGGATGCCCCCCCCACCTGACCTCTAAACTCCCTGGGGTCTCCAGTCTTTTAAGGGTAAGGTGCACCATCTCTGATTGAACACAGACCTGGTAGTCCTCTGCTATATATGTGTCGGGGGCCTCATATCAGCTGGTGTATGCTGCCTGTTTGGTGGTTCAGTGTTTGAGAGATCTCAGGGTTCCAGATTAATTGGGACTGCTGATCCTCCTACAGGGTCGCTCTCCTCCTCAGCTTCTTTCAGCCTTTCCCTAATTCAACCACAGGGTCAGCAGCTTCAGCCCATTGGCTGGGTGCAAATATCTGCATCTGACTCTTTTAGCTGCTTGTTGTGTCTTCCAGAGTGCAGTCATGAGTGCTCCATAGCCTCAGTAATAGTGTCAGGCCTTGGAACCTCCCTTTAAGCTGAATCTCACCTTGGGGCTGTCACTAGACCGTCTTTTCATCAGGCTCCCTCCATTTCAAGCCCTGTAGCTCTTCTGGACAGGAACAATTATGGGTCAGAGTTTTGACTGTGGGATGGCAAACACCTCCTTCATTTGATGCCCTGTCTTCCTGCTGGAGGTAGGCTCTATAAGTTCCCTCTCCCTACTGTCAGTCATTTCATCTAAACTCCCTCCCTTTGAGTCTTGAGACTCACTCACATCCAGATTTCTGGTGCATTCTGGAGGGTCACCCCCCCCCCCCACCTCCTACTCCCAAGGTTTCCTGTTTCCATTCTTTCTGTTGGTTCTCAGGGCTTCAGTCCTTTTTCCTCACCCAATACCAGATCAGGTTCCCAAGCCCTACCCTTTACCTCGTCCACTTTCTATCCCAGGTCTTTCTCTTCCTCTCCACTTGTGATTGCCTTTTTTCTCCCTCCCAAGTGAGACTGAGCCATTCTCACATGGGCCCTTCAGCTTGTTGACCTTTTTGAGTTCTGTGGACTGTATTTTGCATATTCTGTATTATTTTTGGCTTATATCCACTTATTAGTGAGTGGATATAAAAGTGTCCTTTTATCTGAGTAACCCCACTCAGGATGATATTTTCTAGTTCTATCCACTTGCCTGCAAAATTCAGGATGTCCTCACTTTTTATAGCTGAGTAGTATTCCATTGTGTAAATGAACTACATTTTCTGTATCCATTCTTCTATCATGGGACATCTGGGTTGGTTCCAGCTGCTTGATATCACAAATAAGGCTACTATAAACATAGTGTAATACATGTCCCTGTGACATAGTGGGGCATCATATGGTATATTCCCAAGAGTGGTGTTGGGAATTACAGATGTAAGTATCATCAACAGAATACAAAAGATAAAAGAGAATCTCATGCATAGAAGATACCATAGAAGAGACTGACAAAAGTGTCAAATAAAGAAGGGAAACTATCTAAACAGGCCCATATCCCACAAGGGTTATTTGGTTTTCTGGTGTCTAACTTCTTGAGTTCTTTGTATATATTGGATATTAGCCGTCTGTCAGATGTAGGGTTGGTGAAGATCTTTTCCCAATTTGTTGGTTGCCAATTTGTCCTTTGGATGGTATCCTTTGCCTTAAAGAAACTTTGTAATTTTATGAGGTCCCATTTGTCAATTCTTGATCTTAGAGCATAAGCTATTGGTGTTCTATTCAGGAACTTTCCCCCTGTGCCCATGTCCTCAAGGGTCTTCCCCAGTTTCTTTTCTATTAGCCTCAGAGTGTCTGTCTTTATGTGGAGGTCCTTGATCCATTTGGAGTTGAGCTTATTACAAGGAAATAAGGATGGATCAATTCCCATTCTTCTGCATGCTGACCTCCATTTGAACCAGCACCATTTGTTGAAAAGGCTATCTTTTTTCCACTGGATGTTTTCACCCCATTTGTCGACATAGGTGTGTGGGTTCATTTCTGGATCTTCAATCCTATTCCATTGATCCTCCTGCCTGTCACTGTACCAATACCATGCAGTTTTTAACACTATTGCTCTGTAGTATTGCTTGAGGTCAGGGAAACTGATTCCCCCAGAATTTCTTTTGTTTTTGAGAATAGTTTTAGCTATCCTGGGCTTTTTGTTATTCCAGATGAATTTGAGAATTGCTCTTTCTAACTCTATGAAGAACTGAGTTGGGATTTTGATGGGTATTGTGTTAAATCTGTATATTGCTTTTGGCAAAATGGTCATTTTAACTATATTAATCCTGCCCATCCATGAGCATGGGAGATTTTTCCATTTTCTGAGATCTTCTTCCATTTCCTTCTTCACAAGGACATAGAAGAAGTCATTAAAAACTGTCCAGAGCCCAAAGTCAGGGAATGTCTCAACTGAGTGATCTGGTTCTTCAAACATCAATTAAGTCAACCAAGGCAATCTCCTACACACCTGATTTAGACAACTCCTTTTTATTTATTTATTTATTTATTCGATATATTTTTCATTTACATTTCAAATGATTTCTCCTTTTCTGGCTTCCCACTCCCCGAACGTCCCATAAGGCCTCTTCCCTCCCCCTATCACCCCATCCACCACTTCCCATTTCCCAGTTCTGGTATTCCCCTATACTGCTGCACTGAGACTTTCCAGAACCAGGGGCCACTCTTCCATTCTTCTTGGACATCATTTGATATGTGGATTATATCTTGGGTATTCCAAGTTTCTAGGCTACTATTCACTTATCAGTGAGTGCATACCATGATTGATTTTTTGAGACTGGGTTACCTCACTTAGTATGATGTTCTCCAGCTCCATCCATTTGCCTAAGAATTTCATGAATTCATTGTTTCTAATGGCTGCATAGTACTCCACTGTGTAAATATACAACATTTTTTGTATCCATTCTTCCATTGAGGGACACCTGGGTTCTTTCCAGCTTCTGGCTACTAGAGATAGGGCTGCTATGAACATAGTGGAGCATGTGTCCTTATTGCATGCTGAAGAATCCTCTGGGTATATTCCCAGGAGTGGTATAGCAGTGTCCTCCTGAAGTGTTATGCCCAGTTTTCTGAGGAACTGCCAGACTGATTTCCAAAGTGGTTGCACCATCTTGCCATCCCACCAGCAGTGGAGGAGTGTCTTTTTCTCTACATCCTTGCCAAAACCTGCTGTCTACTGAGTTTTGAACCTTAGTCATTCTGACTGGTGTAAGGTGAAATCTCAGGGTTGTTTTGATTTGCATTTCCCTAATGATTAATGATGTTGAACATTTCTTAAGGTACTTCTCAGCCCTCTGAAATTCTTCATGTGAAAATTCTTTGTTTAGCTCTGTACCTCATTTTTTAATGGGGTTATTTGGTTCTCTTGGTTCTACCTTCTTGAATTCTTTGTATATATTAGACATTAGCCCTCTGTCAGATTTAGGGTTGGTGAAGATCCTTTCCCAATCTGTTGGTTGACGTTTTGTCCTTTTGACAGTGTCCTTTGCCTTACAGATACTTTGTAGTTTTATGAGGTCCTATTTGTATATTCTTGATATTAGAGCATAAGCTATTGGTGTTCTATTCAGAAACTATTCCCCTGTGCCCATGTCCTGAAATATCTTCCTCAGTTTCTTTTCTATTAGTTTCAGTGTGTCAGGTTTTATGTGGAGGTCCTTGATCCATTTGGAGTTGAGCTTAATACAAGGAGATAAGAATGGTTTGATTCGCATTCTTCTGCATGCTGACCTCCATTTGAACCAGCACCATTTGTTGAAAAGGCTATCTTTTTTCCATTTGATGCTTTCAGCTCCTTTGTCGAAGATCAAGTGACCATAGGTGTGTGGGTTCATTTCTGGGTCTTCAATCCTATTGCATTGATCTGCTTGCCTGACATTGTACCAATACTATGCAGTTTTTATCACTATTGCTCTGTAGTTAAGTTTGAAATCTGGGATACTGAATTCCCCAGAAGTTCTTTTACTGTTGAGAATAGTTTTAGCTATCCTGGGTTTTTTTGTTATTCCAGATGAATTTGAGAATTGCACTTTCTAGCTCTATGAAGAACTGAGTTGGGATTTTGATGGGGATTGCATTGAGTCTGTAGATTACCTTTGGCAAGATGGCCATTTTTACTATATTAATTCTACCAATCCATGAGCATGGAAGATTTTGCCATTTTCTGAGATCTTCTTTGATTTCCTTCTTCAGAGATCTGAAGTTTTTTTCATATAGGTCCTTCACTTGTTTGGTTAGAGTCATACAAAGATACTTTATGCTGTTTGTGGCTATTGTGAATGGTATCATTTCCCTAATTTCTTTCTCAGTTTGTTTATCCTTTGAGTATATAAAAGCTACTGATTTGCTTGAGTTGATTTTTTAGCCAGCCACTTTGCTGAAGTTGTTTATCAGCTGTAGGAGTTCTCTAGTAGAGTTTTTTGGGTCACTTAAGTATACTATCATAGCATCTGCAAATAGTGTTAGTTTGACATCTTTCCGATTTTTATCCCTTTGACCTCCTTATGTTGTCTAATTGCTCTATCTAGGACTTTTAGAACTATATCGAAAAGATATGGAGAGAGGAGGCAGCCTTTTCTAGTCCCTGATTTTAGTGGGGTTGCTTCAAGTTTCTCTCCATTTAGTTTGATGTTGGCTACCTGTTTGCTGTATATTGCTTTTACTATGTTTAGATATGGGCCTTGAAATCCTGTCCTTTCCAAGACTTTTAGCATGAAAGGATGTTGAATTTTGTCAAATGCTTTTTTAGCATCTAATGAAATGATCATGTGGTTTTTTTCTTTAAGTTTGTTTATGTAGTGAATAACATTAATGGATTTCCATATATTGAACCATCCCTGCATCCCTGCGACGAAGCCTACTTGATCATGGTGGATAATAGTTTTGATGTGTTCTTGGATTCGGTGGGCAAGAATTTTATTGAGTATTTTTGCATCAATATTCATAAGGGAAATTGGCCTGAAATTCTGTTTCTTAGTTGAATCTTTGTGTGGTTTTGGTATCAGTGTAATTGTGGCTTCTTAGAAGGAGTTGGGTAGTGTTCCTTCTGTTTCTATTTGGTGGAATAGTTTGAAGAGTACTGGTTTTAAGTCTTCTTTTTTGTTTTTTGTTTTGTTTTTTTTTTTTTTGTTGTTCTTGTTGAAAGACTTTCTATGCCCCCCTGTTTTTAATAGCTGAGTAATATTCCATTGTATAAATGTACCATATTTTCTGTATCCATATGAGGAAAGGGGATAAGATTTAAAATGTAAATAAAGAAAATATTTTAAGAAAAAGATTGCTAAGTATATTTGTGCCTACATTTTCAAATCCTTGTATGGCTTAGACAGTAGGCATAGCAGTGGAACTGGATTATAAGCCTATGGTTGACTATATAGAGTATTTTACAGTTTTGTACAAATGTTTTCTAATCTTTCCTGCGTCTGGGCATGTATCTATGATTTACCTTCTGCATGAAGGGCTCTACCCATCATTGTTTTTAAAGTCCTTCTTCTACCCACTACTTTCTTATGGACACTTCACAAGGGTCATCTTTCTTTCATATCACCACCTTTTTATTTGTGCTAAGTTAGAGATGGTCCTGTGTAGCATCATCAATCACATATTAATGTATTTTCTTTGCTATAGTTTGCCATTCCTTACAAGTAAGAAAATGTTTAATACTTTCAATTAAATATTCCTTACAAGTCAATGAATACTTTCAAGGAAAGTGCTGTGCCATTTAGTTCAAAACCTCAGTGTTTGCTAAAGCTTCAGTGTATGGTGGAAACTCATAAATTGAAACTTTAATCATATTTAATGGATAATACTGGGAATAAATTTCATATCTATTTTATTTAGTTTTCCCAGCACTACCTATGTTTAGGTATAACTTGATGTTTATACTTTGCTCTTAAGTTAATCTATATATATATTTAAGTGTTTCATCAAATGCTAAACATTGCATAGGGATTTTCAGATGCCTATCAACCTTTAAGTGGAGGAACAGTTCTACTGAATTATCTCCTTTCCTGACCATGCTTTCTGGTGTCCATAATTATTTCGGTAACACTGTTTTTTCTTCTTATTTTCACAAAGAGATTTGAAATGGAAGTTTCTTGAAGTTTCTAATGGAGTAAAGTCATTCTCCCTCAAACCCTAACCAGATCTATGTGTAATCATTAGTCAAATTCAATTTGAGAAATGCTCTATGAAATAAATGAAAATTTTTTCTTAACACTTTCAATTTCATTAAAAATAGGAGAAAATCTCACTGTCAAGAGTAGGTGGAGGAGACCTGGCAATTAAATCTGATGTTCTGTTCTACCCTCTACAGAGCTGGACATTTGAAAAGGAAGAGACTGAGGCAAAGTTGTCTAGGGATGCACACCATTTCTATATCTCTGAGGAGTACTATGGGCCAAAGCTAGCTTAGGCCCTTTCTTATACTGTAGTGACATGGAACAAAAAGAGAACTAATGACATAAAGTTTCCTTCTTCTTCAGGTGGTGGAAAAAATATTCTGAAAGCCAGAGGCATTCTAAGAGTTCAGAAATTGGTTGGCTTCTCTAAAGGTGCATATTCTGAAAGGAGAAAAGCCTTTCTTTCATATGACTTAAACAGAAGGATCATTTTGGTTGAGATTGGAAGATGACATCACTGAACTCCTGAAGTTAAAATGTGATCTGTCCTGGGTGAGGTTGGTGCTGATCCCTCAGCCTCTCCCAGGCACTCAGAGAGGGGTAGGAGAAAGATATGTAAGAGTCAGGAATACAAAAATATCTGGAAGAGACCTAGGAGCTGGCTCAGTCAGTAAACATCTGCTGTGCAAGCATAGGGATCAACATAATTCAGTCACTAGCATCCACCTAAAGAATGAGGCACAGTATACATGTGTGTGCACTAGACACTGGGGAAACTGAGGCAGAAAGATCCTCGAAGCTTGCTGACCAGTCAGTCTAACTAAATCAATAAGCTGTACACTCAATGAGAGAACAATTAAGGAAGACACCAGACACTGACGTTTGGTCTCCGTGTGAACATGCACACATGTACCCCCACCCCATACACACATATGCACTTACACAAATGCGTGTAAGCATATATATCCCCCACATTCACAAACGTCTAGAAATTTTTTTTAAAAAATTCCCTAACCCAGTGCATTACTAACAGATTACTAACAATCTGCCACCCCATATTAACAGAATGTAAGTCATCAGGGGGAGAAATTGAATCACCTATAATCAATGTTATTGAATTCCCTCTTCATATAACCACAGAAAAGTTAGTCATGTGAAAAAACCATCAGCTGGTCTTCTAGTAATAAAAAGAGGCAGTGGGTGATGCTTGTGCCTTGAGAAGATGATACGCCCATGTCATGAAGGTGCCAGTTTCAGCTGCATACTTGCTTTGTCCAAATTCTGAACATCACTAATTATACAGTATCTCATATTCCAACTGCACCATCTATACCTGTGAAAATATGAAAACGTGCCTGCTATCTAGAGCTATAGGTAGTGATTAGTAATTCCAATTAAACCACACTCATTTCTCAGTCAGGCTATCAGTATGAACTCTTCTCAACTATCTCTAGATAGTCCTCCTGGTAGAGAGGCCTGAGAAAACCAAGTTGGCCCCTTGAGCAGAAAGGCTTCCTTCACTATTCTGTGTGAGGTGAATCTTTAAATCTTTACTCTTAAGTTGGGAGAGAGAGAGAGAGAGAGAGAGAGAGAGAGAGAGAGAGAGAGAGAGAGAGAGAGAGGAGGGGAGATTCTTATACAATATCATTTAGAGATAAAAGAGGGTTATGAAATGAATAGCTAGTCTGTAAAATGTTTGCTTTGTCTTCACCTGAATTCAGTCCCCACACCCTGTGTAAAAATCTAGGTAGGATCATTCATGCTTGTAATCCCAACAGTTCTGGGGAAGTGGAGGTACACATATCTATGCATTAAACAGCTCACTGGTTAATAGGGGAAAGCTCAGCCTCACAATAAGGAGACAAGTCATGAAGAATGTCAATGAAATCGTTTTCTAAATTTCACATACATATGTTTACATGTTCATGTAACACACATGTATTTATAAACACGCACACATACACACACAGCATAAAAGATAAATGTGAGGTCTGTCTACAGAATTAAAAGCAGCAGACAAAAGCTATACCTACATGCTCCATCTTCTCATGAGAAAGTAATCAGTCAGGCAACAAAAGGGTTAGAGCGATGGATTTTTGATTAAAAGTGTGAGCCACTCCTGCAGAGTACCCTGATTTGATTCCAGGAACCCACAGTGGGCAGCCCGCAACCACCGGTGATTCCAGTTCCAGGTGATTA
This sequence comes from Apodemus sylvaticus, assembly GCF_947179515.1. NCBI lineage: Eukaryota > Metazoa > Chordata > Mammalia > Rodentia > Muridae > Apodemus > Apodemus sylvaticus. Next base: position 28,760,221 of record NC_067483.1, read on the forward strand.
AACTGCCTCTTCTGGCCTCCACAGCATCTGCATTCATGTGTACATGCACATAGACACACATGCATACATATAATTCAATTTAAATTTTTTTTGAAAAGGAACCAGGACCAAAAAGCCCCAAAGCATCACAAAGATGCAGTGTGTTAAGAGCCCATAATCAATGTAGCTTATCTGTGTGTATTTTATTTTGTTTTTTTCCTGTTACAATGATTAGTTGACCTTTAAACAAAATGATCCATGCATTCATCTTTAGCACAGATGATAAAGAGACTGTGTTCAACTTTGCAAGTTGAGTTTTGTAGAAATAGAGGGGAGAGAAAAGTTGCTAACACTAACAAACAGAAAAGAAAGAATCAGTCTGAGAATCTATGTCCCATTCCTAGAACCTCTGAGAAGACCTGGAAGTCTTGCTTTGAGAATACAATGGGAGACGCTTAGTCAGTAAGGCACTTACCATACAGGGTTGAGGACCTACCTTCAATTCCCAGAACTTAGATAAAAAAAAATGCATGTGAGTCTCTATTGCCAACATCCACAGGGTATCTCACAACCATCTGTCACTATAATTCCAGGTAATCCAAGCCTCTTCCCATGCACGTGGCATGCATATGACAGAGACCCATATAAAATACTGATACACATAAAACAAATTCCTTTAAGAGAACAGTGCAGGCATAGTAGTGAGCTCATATAATCCCAGCGCCGCTGAGGAAAATGGATGGACAGGGATGGATGCCTGGGGCCCTTTTGCAAGCTAAAGTAGCTTAATTTTAGAGCCCCAGGCTGTTCAGAGACTCTGCTTCAAAGAATAAATCTAAGTGGATGGTGCTTGAGGAATGCCATCCAAGGCAAGCCTTTGACACTCATACAGGCATAGAGAGGAGAGGGGTGGTAGAGACAGAGATAGAGAGACAGAGAGAGAGGGAGAAAGAGAAAGAGAGAGGAGAGACAGAGAGACAGACAGAGAAACAGACAGAGAGACAGAGAGAGACAGAAGTACACAGAGATCCTTGGTCTATGGGACTGCTTTTCCAATCTGCATAATCTTCATATCGCTTTGACAGGGAGAGAAATCAGGATAAAAAGCTGGTTTTGAGGCACAAATCCCTCCAGAGGTTCTGGCCCAAGCCGAAGCAGGTGATTCTTTCCCCTCCTTTTCAGTGTTTCCTCTTTTTTCTCTGATGCTAAATGAGCAAATGAAAATCCCCAGACAGTCAATCAAACTCCAGTTAGCAGAGGAAGCGAAGGTTACCACATTCTGACATAAACTGTATTCCACCTTGATAAAATAGGCTGATCTGCATTGTGCCAAGTCTAATCTCCCTAATCAATTATTGATGGCCAGGAGAAGTGATAAATGGCCTGCCAGTAAGAAAATCAGACTGTTTCAGCTCTGACTGGCAATGGATGATGAGGTTTTCAATACACACAATGAGACCTTCCCATATATGCATGATCAGACCTCTCTGTTGATCATCAGTAGCACAGAGATTCATCTGAAGGCTACAGACATTTTCAATTTAATAATCTAGATAGGTTTCTCCGGGAGAAACATTTAAAATTAGTTATGCCAAATGCTATCCATTCTCTTCAACCGCATTATAGGGATTAATAGTAGCAGAGTAAAAAGTATGTCTAGAGGAATAAAAAGAATGCTCAGTTGTTAAGATCCTTTGTTGCTCTTGCACAAGACCTGAGTTTGGTTCCCAGCAGCCTTCCCTGGTTGGATGCTCACAACAGTCTATAACTCCATCTCCAGGGGATCTAGCACTGTCTTCTGGACTCTTCAGGGGCACATACTTGAATTTCCCCACACACAATGAAAAAATAAATCTTTTAAAAATAAAGCATGTTTGAAACACAGGGAAGGCTGAGGTTGGAAGGGTAGAGACTCTAGCTACAGTCCCTACTGCCAAAACAACAACAACAACAACAGCAACATCAATATCAGCAATAATAGTAATTATTTGAAAGATGGAAAATGAGCAGAAGAGTGTAAGTCTTAGTTTTTCTAATTCCTTCCTGTAACACCGTGAACTGATTTCAGTTTTCTGTGCTTTGTTCATTTGTAAGAGTAAAGTCATTAATTTAATGAGATGAAGTATGAGACCCACCCATGTCTTATGTAAGATGTAACTAAATAAGAATTTTCACCTATTCTATTGTCCTTGGGAGGGTATGCCCACTTACTGACTTGTCAGAGATACCTGAGCATGAATATTACCTATGGCTAGCTGAGTGGTGGTGGTGCACTCCTTTGATCCCAGCACTAAGGAGGCAGAGGCAGATGGACCTCTGAATTTGAGGCCAGCCTGGTCTACATAGTGAGTTATAGGACAGCCAGAGCTGCACAGAGAAACCACCCAACCAACCAAACATACCAACAAACAATGAAAAAACCCAAACAAACAACAACAAAAACTAAAAAATTACCTGTAGCATTAGTGAAAAGATGAACCTTAACTACTAACTAAACTAAACTATTAACTTTAACTAAAACTAAGAACTAATAGAAATCTACTGAATGTCTACATGGATACTGGAAGCCTGTATTTCAGTTATAACTAGCAGCCATTCTGATCTTCTGTCAAGTCCGGGAAGTGCGAGTTCACAGCTGCACCCCTCATGTAATTTTGCCTTTTTTTCCTTAATTGTTTTACCCTACCACCTTGGATACAAAGTTTCTGTTGCTTCTTCCAGCTTCATTTTTCTTCTTGTCTAGTAATTCATTTCTTTCTTTCACTTATTTAGTTATGCATTTTTTGAGGAGTATGAGCGTGTGTACTATGGACCAGGAGAGGGAATTATTTCCCTGAAATTGTAGTTCTGTATAGTTGTGAGCCATTTGATATGAGTGCTGGAGCTAGTCTCAGCTCCTGTGTAAGAACAAGCACTGCTCTTCATCTCTAAGCCATCTGTTTAGCCTGCAAATTTCTGAAAGTGTGCGTGTCTATGGATTCAGTTGGATGGTAACCTGTCTCCTGCTAGTAAATGCTGTAGCTAGCTTTGGCATCTCAACATCCTGTAACTTTCCAATGAGCATCCAGAATGTCAGATGGAATACAGGCAGATCCTGGAGATGTATGTCAGGATTAGGAAGTAGTGGCTGGGCTGCCTTTTACTATTTCCTTACTTTGTTGTGATTCCTCTCAAATATTGAGAGTTGGATAGGGCATATAAAATAAAAGTTTATATTAAAACACTGAGAATTAAAAACAGTTATGAATTTAGACATTGTAGCTTCTTAGTGTGGTGCTTATAAACTATTTGAAAATATTGTGATTACATTAGTTATTTCTCTTCTTGCCATAATAAAATACCTGCAAAAGCTACTTAAAGAAGGACTATTTTATTTTGGCTCATCATTTGAGGGCACATGATCTTACGGTGGAAAGGATGGCAGCAGGAATGTGAGGGATCTGGTCACCCTCCATCCCCAGGCGGGAGGCAGAGAGCAGAGTGCTGGGGCAGAGCTTTTTCTCCTTTGTATGCACTTTAGAACCCAGCACATGGAGCGATTCTGCCCGCATTTTACAGAAAGACTTACTACCACAACTAATAGAATCTAGAAAGTTCTTCAAAGATATGCTTTCCAGTGACTTTGCATATTGTTGAATTGGCAATTTGCTCTAAGTATCATGTCTAGAATGCTCTCACAGTTCATTTGTTTGTTTTGCTTTTCTGCTTTTTATGTTTTCAGAAACGTATTGTAAGCATTGAGTCAGATCACCTGTGTGATTGGAGCAAGAGTCTCTTTCTTCCCCTCTTTTTGATCAAGGATGCAATGCATGTGACTGAGGTTTGAAATGGCCCTGGGAAGCCATTTTATGTATGTCTACATGTTTTGACTGGTGTGTGTGTGTGTGTGTGTGTGTATGTTTGTGTTTGTGTGTATGTTTGTGTTTGTGTGTGTGCATGTGTGTTTATGTGTGTGCGTGTGTGAGATGTGTGTGATATGTATTTGTGTTTGTAATGTGTGTATGTGTGTGTATGTGTGTTTGTGTGTGTGTATGTGTTTGTGTGTGTATGTATATTTATGTGTGTGTGTGAGATGTGTGTGATGTGTGTTTGTGGGTGTGATGTGTGTATGTGTGTGTATATGTGTGTGTGTTTGTATGTGTGTATGTGTGTGTGTGTGTGTGTGTGTGTGTGTGTATTTGTACATGCACAGGAATGTGTGTACATGAAAACTCAATGCCGGGTGCCTTTCTTGCTGGCTCTCTTCTACTTTGCTTTCTCTTGCCATGATAAAACATTGACCAAATGTGACCTAGTTGAGAATGGATACATTTTATTTTACACTTCCAACTCACACCCATCACTGGAAGAAGTCAGGGCAGGAACTCAAGCAGGAATTTGAAGGCAGGACTACCTGCTATTTCACCCAATTTGAAATACTTTTGACCAGGGAACTCACTCCATTTGTAGCAAAGAACTTACCTTGCTGGATCACTCACAGAATCTTTTTCAGTTTTCTTGGAGAGGCCAGGAATATCTATCTAGGGAATGGTCCTGCCCACAGAGGGATGGTCTCTCCTACATCAATTAATAATTAAGACAATCTCCCATAGATATGCTCACAGGTCAATCTGATGTAGATAATCCCTCAATTGAGGCTTTTTTATCAGACAATTCTAGGCTACATCAAATTGAGAATTAACTCTCACCTTATTTTCTGAGACACAGACTCTCACTGAACCTAGAGTTCACCAGCTGAGCATCCTTAGTCATCAGGGAAATGCAAATCAAAACAACCCTGAGATTTCACATCACACCAGTCAGAATGGCTAAGATCAAAAACTCAGGTGAAAACAGGTGCTGGCGAGGATGTGGAGAAAGAGGAACACTCCTCCACTGATGGTAGGTTTGCAACCTGGTACAACCACTCTGGAAATCAGTCTGGTGGTTCCTCAGAAAACTGGGCATGATACTACCAGAGGACTCCGCTATAGCACTCCTGGACATATACCCAGAGGATTCCCCAGCATGTAATAAGGATACATGCTCCACTATGTTCATAGCAGTCCTATTTATAATAGCCAGAAGCTGAAAAGATGTCCCTCAATTGAAGAATGGATACAGAAAATGTGGTATATTTATACTATGGAATACTTTAAAAACTTTAAATACTTTAAATAGATTGTCTCATCTAGTAAAAACAATGAATTCATGAAATTCTTAGGCAAGTGGTTGGAACTGGAGAATGTCATCCTGAGTGAGGTGACCCAATCACAAAAGAACACACATGGTATGCACTCACTGATAAATGGATATTAACCCAAAAGCTCAGAATACCTAAGAAACAATTCACATATCAAATGATACCCAAGAAGAAGAAAGGAGAGGTCCCTGGTCCTGGAAAGACTTAGTGCGGCAGTGGGCAATACCAGGACAGGGAAGCAGGAAGGGGTGGATTGGAGAACAGGGGAAGGGAAGAGGGCTTATGGGACTTTCAGGGAGGGGGGATCCAGGAAAGGAGAAATCATTTGAAATGTAAATAAAGAACATATCAAATAAAAATAAATAAATAAATAAATAAATAAATAAATAAATAAAAGAATTATTGGCAAGGGAGCCCACTGTCTCTGCCTTCCCTGCCCTGGAATTACAGGCATTTGCCATTGGGTCTGTTTTTTTGTGTGGGTTTAGGGGAATCCAAGTTCAGTTCCTCCTGTTTATACGGCAAGTACTTTAACCAAGAAGCTACTTTCCCATCTTGGGGAGAACATTTTTGATGCAATATTTAAAAGGTCATAAAGATGTTGTTTAGCAAGGCTGACCACAGAACAAATGGCATTGCTTCTCTAATCCTGCATGTTTTAAGGGCCATGAAGCTAATACCAATGACCTTGAAGTTATAGACAGAAGCTTAAGCTTTAGAAACCATTGAAGTGAAATGATGGAAAAAACCTTACGTATTAAAAATTATTTTGATGCTCTTATCTAAAAATAACAGCGTGTGCAGAAATGTCAGTCTCATAACTGACTAGAAAGGGAGAAAAGCTTTGAAAATTATAAAAAATTCATGATATAAAATTTATTTCTGTCTTCTACCAGAGACATTGATTTATTCTCTGTCAAGTTTTTTTTTCTTTTCAATTTTGGATTAAACAATGTCATTTCTAAGTTATAGTCAACTGTGATTTTCCCATTAGTTTTTGAATGATTAGTATAAAATGTGATATTATTTTTCCTTTTAGTAAAATTAGATTTTCTTCTTATATAGTATGAGGTAATATTAGTTTCGCCTCTCTCTACTACTCCCAGTTCCTTTTCATCCCCATTCCATCCAGATTCACTCCCTTTCTGCCTCTCATTAGAAGACAAATATTTTCCTAAAGGATAATGAAAAAACAACATATAATATGATAAAACCTAACAGATTGGAATTGGACAAAACAAGCAGACAAAAAAGAGCCCAAAGAAAAGGTATAAGAAACACACAAACTAGTTCACACAACCAGGAATACCATAAAAACACTAAACTGGAAGCCAGAATATCTATGTGAAGTACCTGTAGAGTAAAAAAGGAGAAGAAAGATATATAAATAAAAGAAATAAAAATGGAAGACAATAAGATAAAATTTAAGAAAATAATAAGAAGGAGAAAAGAAAAAACTTTCACATGAATTGTGAGACAAGGAAACTCCAAAGATGCCATCATCTTGATTTTCTGTTGGTATCTGCTGCTGGGCATGCAGCTTCTACTTAAGAGTAGTTTGTATCACCAGTGAGACTCACTTGGAGGAAATTAAATTTTTATTTGCAAGTGGTTATCAATTGGAGATATCATCTGGATTTGGGATGAGGGCTAGTGTTTTCCCTTTCAGCTCTATGATCCCTGCAGGCCCCGTACATGTTCCCTCAGTTTCTGTGAGTTCATATGAGCTATGATCATGTTGATTTAGAAGGTCTGGGTTTTTTTTTTTTTCATATTTTCCAACCCCTCAGAATATTCTCTTTTTGCTTCCTCTTTTATGGGGTTCCCTGGGTCCTGGGGTGATGGATTTGATGGACACAGCCATCTTGTTTAGGGCTGAGTGTTTCAATGTATTTCCCTCTGCATAATATCTGACTTTGGGTCTCTGTATTTGTTACAGTCTGCTCTAGGAGGAAGCTTCTCTGATTGTGGCTAAGTAAAACACTGATCTATGGCTATAGCAAAAAGTCATTAGGACTTATTTTATTGCTAGGTTTCTGTAGCAGAACAATAGTCCTTGGGTTTTCCATAGGTCTGTGACCTATTTAGTCTTAAGTTCTTGGTCACCAAGGAATTGTCAAATATGGGATCCATCTTGAAGAGTGGGCTATTGCCTGTGCCCCGGACTACTCACTGCCCCACCCTACCTGCTCTTGTGGGTTAGGGGTGAGGTGGCACAAAGCAAATGACACAGACTCTGGGAACGCCCCAACAAGCTCATCTGAACACTGCTGCAAGCTCCTTAATACCCTCCACGTGTGCCCGATGGGTCCCAAGAAGGCATCTCTTCTAAATAGCAATTCTTGATTAGCTGCCATTGTCTGCACCATCAATTCTTGGTCTCTCAGGAAGTTCTCAATTAGGTCCTCTTGCAGGAGATGCTTTTGTGACCGCACTGCCCTCAGCATTTACATAGAGGTGGCCCTGCTGTTCCTGCTACAGTAGACCTTTAGTCAAATCAGATATTGGTTAGTTACTCCCACAAACTTTGTGCCTACTCCATATTTGATATTTTTGATGTATACTCAAATTTGGTTTTCAAGTATTTTACTTTTATCTTTTTCCATTTATGTTTGTAAGGGATATGGGTCTGTAACTTTTTTTTCTTTATTGGGTTTTTGTGTAGTTTGGGTATGAAAGTAACTGTGGCCTCATAAAATGAATTGGGCAATGTTCTTTCTGCTTCTATTTTGTGGATTATTGGCATTACTCTTCTTTAGAAGTCTGGGAGAATTCTGCATTAAAACCATCTGCCCCTGAGCATTTTTTGTGTTGCTAGACTTTTAATTATAGCTTCTATTTTTTAAAGGGTATGAGAAAATATTATAGATCTATTGCTTATTGGATCTTGATTTGACTTTGTAACTGGTATATATTGAGAAAATTACCCAATTTAGTGAAGTAAATGTTTTAAAAGTATAATTATGATTCTTATGATTCTTTTGATTTCTTCAATGTCTGTTGTTAGGTTCCCCTTTTTATTTCTAATTTTGTTAATTTGGACATTTTTTTCCCACCTTCTAGACAATTTGGGTCAGAACTTGTCAGTCTTATCGATTTTTCAAAGAATCAACTTTTTTTTGACTGACCATTTGTATTTCTTATTTGTTTGTTTCTATTCTATTTACTTCAGCCCTGAGTTAGATTATTTCTTGCTATGTACACCTTTTGGATGTGATTTCATTTTGTTCTAGAGACTTCAGGTGTGGTAATAAGTTACTAGTAAGAGACCTGTCCAGTTTTTTACTGAAGGCATTTAACACTACATCTAAAATCTTGACTCTTAGAATTGGCTTTATTATGTCCTATAAATTTGGGTATGCTATGTATTCATTTTTACTCAGTTATAATAATCTTTTAATTTATTTCTTAGTTTTAATCTTAACCTCTATTTCATTAAGTTGTGAGTTGTTCAATTTTTAGGAGATCAATTTGTTTGTTTCTGATTTTGTTGATATCCAGCTTTAATCTGTGGTGTTCAGACAGGATGCAGGGCATTATTTCAATTATTTTTTATTTGTTGAGACTTGTTTTGTGTCTGAGTGTAAGGCCAATTTTGGAGAAAATTTAATGAGCTGCTAAGAATGAGTTATATTCTTTTCTGTTTAAATGAAATATTCTTAAAATGTCTGTTTGGGTCCATTTGGTATACAATGTCAATGTGTTGGTTTGAATAGGAATGGTTCCAATAGACACATATATTTGAATGATTGGGCATTATTTTGTGGCACTAGGAAGTATGGCCTTGTTGGAATAGGTGTGGTTTTATTAGAGTAGGTGTGACCTTGGAAGAGGTATGGCCTTGTTGGAGTAGGTATGGCCTTGTTGGAGTAGCTGTGGCTTGTTTGAGAAGGTGTGGTCTTATTGGAAGAAGTATATCACTGGGCATGGGCTCTGGGATTTCAAATGGTCAAAAAAGCATCCAATGTCTCACTCTTCCTGCAGTCTGCCAATCCAGAACTGCCACCTACCTCTACAGTACCATGTGGGAGCAGAGAATAAGCTCCCGTTGGTTGTCCTCTGATCTTCATACACACCAGGGCTGGAGTATGCCCAGAGACAAACTGTAAACAAATGTAATAAATGAAAAACAAAGAAACAAAAGAAAGAAAACCCAACTAACTCAGATGGAATTTTCATTGAAGGGGATGGAAGGTAAGATGTGTTCAGATATCCTTCTGTCAGTCAGTACTCTTCCGAGTTACTAACTGGATTAGAAATAAGAATTTACATCAGAATTCAAATGTTTGTCTTATGAGGTAAACTAGTTAATTCCATGGAGTCTTGGTGTATGGGAATGTGAAAATTACAGTTCACAGGTTTGTTGTTAAGGTCATATAATATTCTATAAGAAATTTCTGAAAATAGAAACAAGATAAATGAACCAACTAATCAACAAACAAAAACTATTGCTATTTTATAATCATTGCATAATATGAAGATCTCTGATTCAAAATAAATCAATTTTCTGTCTATGAACATGAGGTTCTGTGTTCCCTTTAGAGGGGAAAGGCATGGTTAGGTAAAAAGTTAGTCTTTGAGAGTAGTTACTAGGAAGACCTGTTTTATATCCTACTTAGATCAAGCTTCAACACAATTCAAATACTTTTTAGGGAATAAGTAAGTCTTTATAATTTCTTTTTATAGAACAATGGCTCCATTTTTACCCCACTCTGTTAAATTGGGGACATCACATTTTCAGTGCTCTCTTAGTTAGGGTTCTATTGCTGTGAAGAGACGTCATGACCACAGCAATTCTAATAAAGGAAAATTATTAATTGGGACTGATTTACAATTCATCCCAGTGGAGCCATGGCTGCATACAGAAAGAAAATGAGATGGAGAGGTAGCTGAGAGTTCTTCATCTTGTTCAGCAGACAGATTCTAGACAGGTGCGTGTCGCTAGGCCGGACTTGAATATCTGAAATCCCAAAGCTCCTCTTCTGCAGCCAGCAACACACTTTCTTCAACAAGGTGACATCTACTCCAACAAGGTCACACCTCCAATAATATCACTCTCTATGAGTCTGTGAGTGTCATTTTCATTCAGACCACCACAGGTATAATTATGTCAGTTCTTTTTCTAAAGTAGAACCTATGACTAGTGCACCTTACTAATTGGGATCTGACTAATGCGGAGAGAAACAGAAACATCCCACACTCTTGCTTGTCTCTGGGTTTTGTAGAAAAGTAAGAACTAAAAATGTAAATAATAAGACTGCGTTTTCTAGTTTCTGTTGTGATAAAATACACAGATCTAAAGCATCTTTGGGCAAAAAGGCATTATTTGTTTTATAATATCAGGATGCAGTATATTATTGAGGGGAAGTCAGGGTGTAACTCAAGCATCTAGTCACATTACATCCACAGTCAAGAGGAAAGAGAATATATTGAAGGATCCTTATTTTATTGCCTATAGTTTAAGTTCACCTATCTTTCTTTACTCTTTTACAATTCAGGGCCCAATCTAAGAAATGATTCTGCCTACAGTGGGATTGGTCAACTGAAAATCAAGACAATTCCCCACAGAGATGCCCACAGGTCAGTCTAATCTAGACAGTGCTACAACTGAGGTTACTTCTTAGGTGATTCTAGGCAGCATCAAGTTGACGGTTAAGCCTAACCATCGCTTCTCCCTTCAGCTTCTCGAGCCCATCAGGTGCGGGACCTTGTAGGTTCTGTGCATGCTGCAGCTTCCTCCATTTTGACTCTCACACTCTTTCAGTCTCCTCATCTATAGAGTTCTACATGCCTCCACATCCTAACAAGGATGCTATTCCCAATTGAAAACCACTAAAGGAAAACATTTGATTGTCTTACTAAATGATAATCTTTTTCTCTGAGGGAGTTTCACTGGGAAATCAAATTATTCATAAACGTAGGCTTCATGTTCAGCGGTAGATGGCCAGTAGAAAATGAACTGAACAGCTTCCACAGAGATTCTTTGTACCATGATGTGTCAAGGTGCCCCATCCCATCCCTTTTTTTCAATCCCTTACATTTTAAATTTTATTTTACCTTTTATTTTTGTTTTAATGAAATAAAATTCAGAATGTTTTTAAACCATACAGGTATCTTTGGGTACGTACTGGGTATATACTATGGCTTCTTGTTCAGTGTTTTTATGAGGTTCCCAAGTGTGCTAACAAGTGGCTCTTCATATGTTTTTGTTTCTTATACCTTTTCTTTGGCCCTTTGCCTTCTGATTTATTTGCCCTATTCCCATGTTTTAGTTTTGTCTCATCTTATTATATCATAGTGTATTATATTATATTACTATACTTAGAAGCCTGTTTATGATATAAGAGACAGAAAGTGAGTATATATGGGTGGGAGGGGAGATGGAGAGGAACTGGCAGGAGTAAGAAAGGGTAAATCATACTTAGAATATATTATATGAGAAAAGAAAAGTAATTTTTAGTTCAAGGTAAAAAGTAAAGTAAATCACAATAACTTATCTGAATGTCTGACTAGGGATTGCTAAACACACTATTGCTAAATAGTATCCCTAGAATTTAGAGAATTATTTAAAAATGATAGGATCAAAATATTTAGTGAAGATATGAATAGCATGATAATTTGCTAAGGTGAGTTAAAGGGTTAAAAAGGATACAATTACAGTCTTAATACAATTTACAGTCCTCCAGTGAAATTTCTGGTGCATTCCATCAGATTTGTCTTTTTTGGAAGGAAATTAATCTCTTTGAACACCTACTGTTTACCAGCTGCTTTACATAAGTCTTCTCAATTAATGCACACAGCAGCCCTTTAGGGTATAAATTATTCATATGTGACTTGTGAGGAAATCGGTTTAGAGTTGCTAAGATCTAAGTTCATAAGACAGTAGGTGGTAGATCTGAGACTCAACATGTCTAATTCCAAAGTCATTTCTTTTCTTCCTTACTGTCTTGGAATTCCCAAGCCTACCATGTATTATTGTGCTTCATGTGCTTGCTGGAGGTAATGATGTGTATATGAAAGGCTTTGTATACCACAGTGTGTTCTTAGGGCCATCCTACATGGACCTGGGGGCTTTATCCTTTAAAAATAACCCAAGAGGACTGGGTGTGATGCATGCTTTGTATTCCAGAACTCAGGGAGCAGGCAAATGCCCTTAGTCAACATAGTAAGTTCCAGGCCAGCCAGAGGTACATGGTGAAACCCTGTCTCAGTATAATAAACTAAATAAAATGAAACAAAACAGAGAACAGCCTAAGTGTTATTCAAGCATATATTTTTATGCATTGATTACATGAATTTTGATTGCATCATAGTAACATTTAAATTTAAAAACACACACCTTAGAGGTACCACTGGAAACACTACTCCATTGAAAGATTTCAATGGAAGTTAGAGACTCATGCTTACATATTAAAGACAAACATACAATCAAAGTAGTCTTTAAAACTATTAGCTTTCAAAGCAGATTTCCTTATGGCATGTCCATACAGTCTTAAGTTTTTTTTGACTCTCTCCTCTCCTCCTCTCTCTCCTTACCCTAATTCATGTTCACATCACCTGCCTTTGATTACCCTCCCTGTCCTCCACTAAAGCCTCTGCTATCCCCAACAATGGGCTCTGTTCTAAATCCATCTATCCAAACCTACCCCACATACACATACGTTTATAAGCATTAGAAGCTTAATCACAAACAGCCTTACAATTACTTTCAACTTCACATTACTAGAAAACTGAGAATATAATGATCAGATGACAGAGCACAGGGGCATATGACCTCTCTGGAGCTCTCTGCCTGATTTCTCTTTTCTGTGGTACTGTGCTGGTTAGTCTTTATCAATTCAACTCAAACTCGAGTCAGCTGGGGAAAGGGATATTCAGTTGAGAAATTGTTTCCATCAGAATGGCTCATGGCATATCTGTGGCGGCTTTTTATTTTTATTTATTTATTTATTTATTTATTTATTTATTGGTTTCTGGTTGATAGAGAAAGACTCTGGTTATTGAGTGGGTCCCTTGTCCGGATAGATAGTCCTGGGGTGAAAGACAATAGGATGTTAGACAGGGAAAAAGCCAGCAATTAGAATTCCTCCATAATCTCTCGGCCTTTAATGGTGGTGCGTGATATACAAGTGTAAGCCAAATAAACCCTTTCTTTTCCAAATTGGTTTTGGTCTCCAAACAGCACCACCAGAATGCAGACTAGGCCAGGAACCCTACCTGATCTTCACTGTAGGGTAAACTTGGAGCAGCTCTGATTGTCAGTTTGTACCACAGTATGGGTTACCCTGGCCCTTCCTGCCCTTCCTGTGGAGAGCCTTATTGGGGTGCCATGCTGCCTGGCAGGAGCCTGACATTGGCCAAGGACGAGGGCTTCAAGCAGGAATCTGACATTAGGGCATAATAAGGAAGTAGGTTATGGCAGACATTTTTATCTTAGGGTGGAACAAGAGAAGCAGGCTTCAGGCAAGATTCTGGGTTTGGACAAGGAAGTAGGCTCAGGTACATCGGTCATCCTTACACACCCTCTGAAACAACTGTCACTGAAGTGATGTGGGACTTTGCTTACTGCCTTAACAATTTGGTGTTTGCTGTCTTGCTTATTCTTCATTGTACTACGACTGATCTTAATTCCTGCATGTAGTTAAATGGGTATAAAAATGGATTGAGAATTATTAAACCTGCCCTTCAATCTCAGAATTGACTGGGGTCATACTGCAGTTTTGTCTAATTGTCTCTTTCTTTTCAGTCCTCACTCCTGCGCTGGAGAACCTGTTGACTGACTGAGCGGGCTTGGTCACCTTCCCCTTGTTCTCTATGTTACAGAACATTTCTCAACTGCTGTTAGGTGATCTACACAGAGTTGAGAAGCACTGGGCATGAAGCAGTAATAGGACTTCAGAACTGAAAAAGATGTTAAAAATGTTAATTTAATATAATTCTTTTCTTACTTTATTTCTATAGGCAGTAATTATTTGTAATTTACGGTATAATTGCATATATTACAGTATTCTGTGTGATACTCAGTGCAAGCTAGCCATTGTATAATGCTCAAATTTTTGTAAACATAGCAGTTTCCTCAAACAATATTTCCCATGATGAAAAATTTCAATGTACTTTCTCCTAGTTTTTGTGAAATATATTTCATATTATTCTATAGTCACTAGTTGTACAATAGAGTGTGAGAATTTCTTCTCTCAGAATCTCACATTTTAATAGGAAAGGTAGAAATGCAGTCATTTCAATTGCCAGTAGAATCTATAAGACAGCTTGCATGCTGTCTTGGTTAGGGTCTCCATTGCTGTGAAGAGACACCAAGACCAAGGCAGCTCTTATAAAGCACTTTTAATTGGGGTTGGCCTTCAGGTTCAGAGATTCAGTCCAGTATCATCAAGATGGAAGCATGGCAATGTCCAGGCAGGCATGGTGTTGGAGGAGCTAAGAGTTCTACATCTTGTCCCTAGGGCAACCAGAAGACTGTCATCCAGGCAGCTAGGAGGAGGATCTCATTGCCTACCCCCATAGTGACACCCTTCCTCCAACAAGGCCACACCCACTCCAAAAAGGCCATACCTCCTGAAATGCCACTTCCTGGGCCAAGCATATTCAAACCACCACAGATTCCATGTATTTGAAGAAACTGAGTTTTTTTTCCAGTATGCTAAGAGACAGGCTACTAATGGCACAACCAATTGTCCTTTGACCTTTAAAAAATATAGTTCATATTTTTATATCACATTAATTTTAAGTTCTTGTGCTGCTTTAACTGTCAATTACAAAAAAGAAACAAACAACAACAACACAACTCTACAATCATCAGTTGTGATGGCAACCAATTTCAGTTGAGAAATTAGCTATATCAGTTTGGCCTATGGGCATGTTTTGAGGGATTTTATTGATTATAAATGTAAGAAGATCCAGGCTTATACTCCTGAACAGTACAAGATCAGAAAAAAGACAATTGAGTACAAGTAAGGAAACAAGCAATGGTTGCTTCTTTTGTCTGTCCTTCACTGTGAATGTGTCATGATTAGTTTGCTGGAGTTCCTGCCTTGATTGCTTTGAAGTGATGGACTATAGTATGGAACTTTAAGTTAAATACTCCTATTTTCAGTTGCCTTTCCCTAGCATATTTTATCCCAGCAAAGGGATACAAAGGAAACAAAGATTAGCTGTAACTAATAGTGGTGAATAGTGAAAGCAGTGTAGGTCATATTATAATGTAGTCTACTTTAGATATAGTAGGAATTACCCGGTGTAAAACTGGCATGTTAGGAACTCAAAATGTGTGTTGAATGAAGATTTGTTTATGGTCTACATAACTGAAACAGGATGTATATAAAGTATCTTAAGGTATTTCTAATATTAATAATTTCAGAGATTCAAAGTAGTCAGCACATTCCTTTCTTTCCACACTATTTTCTGTTTCACTTACTCTCAACTGCTTTTTTATCTTTCACTTAGCTCCGAAGATAAGTGACCATCTCTGTTTTTCTCATGGTACCTTTGTTTCCCAGACATTATGAATTGTCAAGCTCAGCAAGTGAACTAATCCCAGCACTTGAGAAGCTGAAACAGGGGGATTTACAGTTGGGCTGCATAGGAAGAGTTTGTTTTAGAAAAGCAAAATGCAAAACAAACAGAGAAAGTCAGAGATTTGTATTTCAGCCAAAGGCTTTGC
The DNA here is from genome assembly GCF_947179515.1 of Apodemus sylvaticus. Lineage (NCBI taxonomy): Eukaryota > Metazoa > Chordata > Mammalia > Rodentia > Muridae > Apodemus > Apodemus sylvaticus. Next base: position 28,776,060 of record NC_067483.1, read on the forward strand.
TTAGACCAGGGAACATGGCCAGCTGGGATTCCTTGGTACAAAAGAGGAATGCTATTGATGTTCAAAGAAACTGCCGTGGGAAAGTGTTTTCATTATTTCGGTTTGGCTTATAACCTCACTGTGGAACCAATCATGACTAGGAAGCTGGACTCCTACACTCATTTCAATGTTGGCTAAAGACCATCCATGCAAGAATAGAGTCATGCGTGTCTTTGCAAAAATGAAGGAATACAAAAAGGTAAAGACAAATATACTTCCAGTAATGTTCATGCCAGGGTTGAGAGAAAGCTCTACAGGTAAGATCATTTGTTACACAAAGCAAGAGGATCTGCTTTCAAATTTCTAGCGCCCACATAGTCATGCATGGCTATGGCTATGCATGTTTATAACCTTGGGGGGATGGCTATGACTTGCTGGATGCACACACACACAGACACACACACACACACACACACACACACACAGAGAGAGAGAGAGAGAGAGAGAGAGAGAGAGAGAGAATGTTCATGCTAGCACTGAAATTCGAGCTTGACGTCCGACAAGGGCAGAAGTAGAATCATACCTGCTGAAAACTGGAGCATGATTAAGATTTATTGCTTTTGTGTTCCATCCACAGTGCCTGCTTGTACTGAGATGATAGTCTAAAGTTCATAGAGAACCAAGGTATAAGACTGGAGGGGGGCTGTGTCACACTAAACCACAGCTACCTACCTACTCCTTTGCTTCTCTTTTGAATAAACTGCATTGCATCTTTTTGCTTTTAGTTCTCCCTCCTCCAAGCTTGACTACTGACCTCTTTGTTTGGAAGACAATTTGTTACAGTATCAGCATCCTGAGTTTTCCCCCATTGTTTCCTGTTTACTACTCTTTTATAGTGTTGGAGAAGAGAGAGCTCTGGAAAGTGCTTGCTGTGCCAGGATGACTGGAACAATGGCTCTACATGCTGGGGGGGAAAGCTTCCAGAGAGAATTCAGAACCAGACAATGATGGCTCTGATCAAAATGAAGACAATTTCCAATGCTTTTCAACAAGAAACCAGTCATTGTTTGAGATCAAACAAGAGAACATGCACTGTTGTCTGTGAGATTAATCAGGTCATGGCAAATACATCATATTTTGGGAGAAAAGAGGTCAATTTTCAGTGATGGTGAGAGGGTCTTGGGGTTGTTTGGAGAAAAAAAGAAGCACTAGAAATGGAGGAACAAAGAAGAACTGCTTGAGAATTGGAAACAATTTCCTAGTACATTTATGAAAGATATGCTGTGCTTCTGTATGACTCTGAGTCTACACTTTCATATCTGTACATTTGGGTAAGAAGGGTGCCTTTTCCTTCATTCCCTTTTTACTCAGCAACTGTGGCTGTACTTCTAAAGAAGAACCATTCTTGGGCTCCTGAAGGAGAAGAGTTCATACAAGAGTACAGGTAGTGAAGGTTTATTTAATCAAGTGTAAAATGAAATGAAAAGAGTAAGTGTATTTTCTGAGTTGAGTGGACCCTGCCTAGGGCAAGAGCATGGGGCTTTCTCTAGTACCTGGACAGACAAGCCTTGAGATGTCTTTTCTCATCCCTCTGCCCACAGTGGTCTGGGAGTAGCCTCCTTCCTTGAATAGACAGAGGCTTCTTACTCATAATTCAGTCTGTTACAATTACCTGCATTTCATGCAACAGTGTTGAGAAGTTTACCACCAAAAGAAGCAAGGGAATCTGCTTCTTTTTATTTTCTGGTGTGCCTGTGGTGTTGGTGGTGGTGGTCAAAGACCAGAGTTGAAGAGGACTTAATGGGATCCTCTGGAGACTAGTTTTGTGGTTTTTCTGAGCTCCCTATACTCCCTTTTATCTTTTTGGCTTGGCCTTCCCATTCCTACCTGCAAGCACATCTCTTTATCTTTCTTGGTGTTCTCACCCATTTCATTATAATTCTAACATTCATATTAAACACAGCAAATCCAGAATCCCATTTCTAGGAGCTGTTAATTCAGATGAAAAACTGATCACAAGGGCTTCCCTTAATGTGGGACAAGTCTTGTAGGCTGTTGTATGCAATTTCATCTGAAATAAAACTTTCCATCCTGGAAGGTAGGGTAGTGAAACATCCACTCACCAGGAATACTCCTTAAACTCCTAAATCTCAAGAAGTAAACAACTCAAAGACTTTAGGAAGTCCCTGAAGCTAACTAGCTTCACTAATCTTCTGCCCTCCTGCAGCAATAATGACTGTGAAAGATACTCTCAGGTCAAACTGTCTACATAAGGCACATCAGTTAAGGGCCTGGGAGAGCAGCTGAATTAACTGGGATAGGTTCAGACATAATGAACTACCAAGGAAGGAGACTTTTTAGCCTGTTGAACTATCTGCCTGCTATGTCATTCCCTCTAAGTTTCCAGAGTTTGTGAATTGTCACCCATGCTGGGGTGGACATTTGGTGACAAAGTTGTCTTTGAGTCATTTCTTTGACTCTAATTAATCCCTTACTTATTCTCCTGCAAGTAATTCCAATAAAACCCATTGGTTCAATAAGTTGGGCTTTGGTGTTAATTGGTTCCTTCTCTGGGGAGAATAGACATTACTGTCTCCCAAAAAAACAGTAATACAATACAGGGTTGAAGCAACATTATAATTAAACTGAAAATGGGAGGAAGACTAGATCCACTCCCATTCTCCCTAGATAAGAGAACAGAAGTGAGTCATGAAGTGAGACAGTTTGCTATTTCTTTTTAAGGTCAGGTGTTATATACATGAGTTTAAATGGTCTTATCTTTAATATTCTTACTACTATAATTTTACATGCATTTAAGTTTAGATTCATAGTGATCATTTTACTAGTTGAGTCTTTTAAAGATAGAATCTCATTTGTCCTAGTATAGCCTTGAACTCCCTTTGTAGCTTAGGTTGGCTCTGAACTTCAGAGCCTCCTCTCCTGACCATGTGAGTGTAGGTGTGATATTTTGGCTACCTTATTGGCTTCTTTTATCAACCATTTTTTTTCTTCCTTAATCCCTTCCAACTCCCCAAAACTAGCTAGGAGAGAAAGAATGTTAGATAGGAAAGGGGACTTAGGTCTGTTTAGACTACTCCCTGCTGATTAGGGATGTCCTTTCCTAGAGGCAATTCCAATCTTCCTAGTAAGAGTATCTTCAATCATCAACCAGCAATCCAGCAATAGTAACAGCAGAAATCAGCAGCACCATTTGTTGAAAAGGCTCTTTTTTTTCCCACTGGATGGTTATAGCTCCCTTGTCAAAGATCAAGTGACCATAATTCTGTAGGTTCATTTCTGAGTCTTCAATTCTATTCCATTGATCTACTAGCCTGTCACTGTACCAATACCATACAGGTTTTGACACTATTGCTCTGTAGTACTGCTTGAGGTCTGGGATACTGATTCCCCCAGAAGTTCTTTTACTGTTGAGGATAGTTTTAGCTATCCTGGGTTTTTTTGTTATTCCAGATAAATTTGAGAATTGCTATTTCTAAGTCTATGAAGAATTGAGTTGGGATTTTGATGGGGATGGCATTGAATCTGTAGATTGCTTTTGGCAAGATGGCCAATTTTACTATATTAGTCCTGCCAATCTAAGAGCATGCTAGATTTTTCCATCTTCTGAGGCCTTCTTTGATTTCTTTCTTCAAAGTCTTGAAGTTCCTGTCATAAAGATCTTTCACTTGTTTGGATAGAGTCACACCAAGATACTTTATATTGTTTGTGGCTATTGTGAAGGGTGTCATTTCCTTAATTTCTTTCTCAGACTGTTTATACTTTGAGTATTGAAAGCTACTGATTTGCTTGAAGTAATTTTATATCCACCCACTTTGCTGAAATTGTTTATCAGCCATAGGAGTTCTCTGCTGGAGTGTTTTGGGTCACTTAAGTATACTATCATATAATCTGCAAATAGTGATAGTTTGATTTCTTCCTTTCCAATTTTTATCCCTTTGACCTCCTTTTGTTGTCTAATTGCTCTGGCTAGAACTACTTCAAGTACTCTATTGAAGAGATATGGAGAGAGAGGGTAGCTTTGTCTAGTCCCTGATTTTAGTAAGATTGCTTCAAGTTTCTCTCCATTTAGTTTGATGTTGGCTACTGGTTTGCTGTATATTGCTTTTATTATGTTTAGGTATGGGCCTTGAATTCCTGTTCTTTCCAGGACCTTTAACATGAAAGGATGCTGAATTTTGTCAAATGCTTTTTCAGCATCTAATGAAATGACCATGTGCTTTTTTTCTTTGAGTTTGAGTTTTTCTTTGAGTTTTTTCTTTTGAGTTTATATAGTGTATATATATTGTATATATATATTATATAGTGCATTATATATTGATGTATTTCTGTATATTGAACTATCCGTGCATTCCTGGGATGAAGTCAACTTGATCATGGGGAATTATCATTTTGATGTGTCATTGGATTCAGTTGGCAAGAATTTTATTGAATAATTTTGCATCGATATTCATAAGGGAAATTGGTCTAATGTTCTCTATTTTGTTGGATCTTTGTGCGGTTTTGATAACAGCAAAATTGTGGCTTCATAGAATGAGTTGGGTAATGTTCCTTCTGTTTCTATTTTGTGGAATAGTTTGAAGAGTATTATTATTGGCATTAGGTCTCCTTTAAATGTCTGATAGAATTTTGCACTAAAGCCATCTGGTCCTGTGTGGTTTTTTTTGTTTTGTTTTGTTTTGTTTTTTGATGGGAGAATGTCAGTGACAACTTCTATTTCTTTAGAGGTTATGGGGCCATTTAGATGGTCTATCTGATCCTGATTAAATTTTCATAGTTGGTATCTGTCTAGGAAATTGTCCATTTCATCCAGATTTTCCAGTTGTGTTGAGTATAGGCTTCCAAGTGGATCAAGAACCTCCACATAAAACGAGACACACTGAAACTAATAGAAAAGAAGTGGGGAAGACCCTTGAGGACTTGGGCACAGGGGAAAAGTTCCTGAACAGATCACCAATAGCTTATGCTCTAAGATCAAGAATTGACAAATGGGACCTCATAAAATTACAAAGTTTCTGTAAGGCAAAGGACATTGTCAAAAGGACAAAATGGCAACCAGCAAATTGGGAAAAGATCATTACCAACTCTACATCAGATAGAGAGCTCATGTACAAGATATAGAAAGAACTCATGAAGGTTGACTCCAGAGAGCCAAATATTCCTCTTAAAAATGCTGTACAGAGCTAAACAAAGAATTTTCACATGAGGAATATCGAATGGCTGAGAAGCACCCAAAAAAATGTTCAACATCCTTAGTCATCAGGGAAATGCAAATCATCAAAACAACCCTGAGATTTCACCTCACACCAGTCAGAATGGCTAAGATCAAAAATTCAGGAGAAAACAGGTGCTGGAAAGGATGTAGAAAAAGAGGAACACACCTCCACTGCTGGTATGGTTGAAAGCTGGTACTACCACTCTGGAAATCAGTCTGGTGGTTCCTCAGAAAAGCTGGGAATGATACTTCTGGAGGAACCCGGTATATCACTCTTGGGCATATACCCAGAGGATTCCCCAGCATGTAATAAGGATAAATGCTCCACTATGTTCATAGCAGCATTATTTATAATAGACAGAATCTGGAAAGAACCCAGATGCCCCTCAATGGAGGAATGGATACAGAAAATGTGGTATATATACACAATAGAGTACTATTCAGCCATTAGAAACAATGAATTCATGAAATTCTTAGCAAAATAAATGGGACTTAGAGAATATCATCCTAAGTGAGGTAACCCATTCTCAAAAGAACACTCATGGTATGCACTCACTGATAAGTGGATATTAGACTAGAAGCTTGGAATACCCAAGACACAATTCACATATCAAATGATGCCCGAGAAGAAGGAAGGAGAGGCCCCTGGTCCTGGAAAGGCTCAGTGCAGCAATGTAGGGGAATACCAGGACAGGGAAGTGGTAAGGGGTTGATTGGGGAACAGGGGGAGGGAAGAAGTCTTATGGGACTCAGGGAGGGGGATTCAGAAAAGGGGAAATCATTTGAAATGTAAATAAAGAATATATAAAAAAAAATCAGCAGCACTTTAAACTATCTTCAGCTGACAAAAATAAGCACTCCCTTCCTAGAGGATGAGACATAGTTAGTGGCCATGGGCAATCTGAAGCAGCCCCATGTCACACACCTGGGATTAAAATAAAAATGTGATCATATAAGCTAGCTGGGTTTTATAAGAAACCCAAATTCTCACTACACTTGAGTGCTCAGATTACAAGTTTGTGCTACCACATTCAACTTTATGAGTACTTAGTACCTGAAGCTTTATGTATAGTAACCTAGCATTCTAGCAATCAAACTACAAACCCACTATTTGTTAATTTTCAATGAAGTTGTCAAGTCAATAAAGTTATCATTGAGGATTTCACATTGGGTTGTGGAGGTTATGTCCCTTAATCCCTGCTTCCTAACAGGTCTCCATTCCGTTCTGTTATACTTCTGCCTTTTATTTGTTGCTTACACAGTTTCCAGGATACATGGCTTGCCCCTTGGTCTTGTCTTCATTATCTATACCATCTTATTTCATGTTAATGACAGTCATATCCATGTTTCATCTTGCTCAAGCTCTCAGAACATTTCAATTGTAGAGTTGTTCTCTTATCTTCTCATTTCCTGGAAACAATTTTTGCAAAAATCTATGTGACATTTCTACAATTGCTACATCTCAAAGGCCTTTCTCCAGAAGGAACTTTCTGGATCTCTCTACTTAAAATTTTTGTCCTTTTCAATATCCTGCCTTTATATGCTAAAATAATCAGCAATTTTGACTTTCTGAAACAACTGACCTACTGATCTGTATTTGAGGACTGTTGTGCTATAAGCACTGTGATGAATCAAGCATGGAGAAGGATAACTCATATAATAAATGAATAGTTAGTGAATTTTCCCAGGGTGTTTGATCATACTGTGAAACCCAAGATTGCATTATTTACTGGGAAAAACTGTTTCTAATTGTGGTGTGGCTCAGCCCTAACACACATCTTTAATCCAAGAGCTTTCTGTGACAAGGATGAACATAGGACAAATGATAGAGAATAAGAGGAAGTCAGAAGGATGGTTAGAGAGAGACATAGGATGTAGAAGGGAAGATCATTCATTTTCAGTGTTTTTTTTTTGTTTGTTTGTTTGTTTTTTTTTTTTTTTTGAGACAGTGTTCAGGAGAGCCTCCTTTGGGGATATCAGCTGAGGAAGAAGGTCAGCTGAATGCTTTCTTTCACTCTCTGAGCTAGGTGATTTTCACCCCAACATGTGGCTCCCAAATCTTTACTGGTAAAGTCAAACCCTTGCGATTTTGTTAAATCCAGTGTGAATGACTGAGCAAATTGTTATGTGTTAAAGGTGTAAGATATGCTCTGTTTTCTGCCTTGTTTGGAGACAGAGATGTGATGGTTTGAATGCAACCATTCTCATTCATAGGGTTTCTCAGTGTTTAAGGTACATGAAGCTCAGTCACCATCAAAGTTAACCCTAGCTAATGACTTCTGAATTTTTGTTCTATGAATTCAAAAAATCAAATTCCTGGACCACAGAGGATGAGATTTAGAGGGAAGTTTGTTATAGATTAATAGGTAAACCTAAGAGAGAGGGAGAGAAGAAAGGAAAGAGAGGAATGGAAAAGGATGAGAGAGATAGAGAGTCTGAGCATAGGACAGAAGGGATTCCAGGAAATTAGGCAACTTTGAGCTGCTACTCTGAGAGCTTGTTAAAGGGGTTATGGAAGGAATTGTGGTAGAGAATAAAGATACAGATAAGCTTGTTAGTCCTGTTGACCTAAACAGGTGTCCAGGTGCCTCCATTAGCCCTCAGTCACACAACCACATGAGCCTTTAGGCATACGAGTGCTTCCTTAAAGCATAACAAAGAAATATGAACCAGGACTCTTTGGGTATTGCTGGTCCCAGCAAGGACACCCTCAGAACTGCTGGTTTAGGAACTATGCCCTAACAAACTGTTTTCTATCTCCTCATCAGTATTATCCCAGGAGTTTCCAACTCTCAAACCTGCTTCTATTTTATCACATTTTATGGTGAGTGCTATCAGAGATTGATGTTCTTTTTACCCTTTTACTTTTGTCATCAAAACTAGAAAAGCTAAACAGTTAATGTCTCATCTAGAACAGCATTGAACTGCAATCTTACTAAAACCCCAAACAAAAATTCTCCCATTTCTTGTGGTTTTTCTTTTACAGCATACATGGACCTGAGAGAGAATGACAGATAGGTCATGATTAAAGCTACTTAGTGCTTTCTGAGTTAGTATTAGTTTTTATACTGGACATCAATAGTCTATGTGGCTCTTGGGACTGAGCTGAACATTCATTCACCTTCTATGTCTCATCCTGTGATGGGCTTGTTGGGTGACCTTTGGATATTTAATGAGTTACCATGGAGACAAGAGTATGGCAAAGATTGATGATACCAACTCTATGTATGAATGACTCCTAAATCCTTGGACAGAGGGATATGCCATTTCCTGCCTCATCTTTAATGGCTTTCTATTATTAAATAACCTAGAAGAGAGAAATCTACTTCTGGCAATGACAGAGGAGATTCTATCAATGACTTCCTATGCTGTCAACAACTATAGACATTATATAAAGTGAAGTTTACAAAGTAGCTATCGGAAAACAGCAGAGCTGGAGCCAATATTTTCAGAATAATCTCCTAAGGATAAGGGAAATATATTTAGTTGATCTGAGAGTCTTCTAACACCTTTGTATTTAAGACACTTGCCAAGTTTTATTTTATGCAAGACTGCAGGTAGCAGATTATAAGCTAAAAATATAAGTACAGTGTTTGTGATTGCATGTCACTAGAGAGAAAAATAGAATTGTATGCCAACAACAAAAACAAAATGACAGGACTTGATTTTCAACATAGACTTTTTTGGCTTATCTTTTGTTACCTGCCAAATTAAAAAGAAATCTTCTCCAAAGAAAGATAATGCCATCTAGAATAATTATGTTTATAAACATATCTTTAATTCCATGAACATTACTTACACATGAAAGCAAGCCAAACCAGATTGCTCAACTCCAAGAGACAGATGACTGATTTAAAAAAAAAAAAAACAGCATATGATCTAAATGTTGTGCTTCTAACAATATAAGCCTTTTGAGTGATTTTATAATTGTCTAAGCAAGTATATTATTTGACTCATGATTTCAAGGCATTTTCTACAAATCAGTGTCCTTTTCACTCTTAATAGTACTTTTGAAACAACAAACTATTTGATGTTTGATGGGACCCAATTTACTAATTTATTCTTTAATCAATTATGCTTTTGATATATTACAAATCTTGCTAATTCAAGATAATATCTTTTAATATATTTGCTTTCAAAAGTTTTGTAGTTTTAAATTCACTATATAGGGGTCTGAAGAGATGGCACAGGGGTTTAGACTACTGGCTGCTCTTCTAGAGGTTCTAGGTTTCAATTCTAGCACCCATGTAGCAGCTCACGAGCATCTCTAACTACAGTTCCAGGGGAGCTGACACCCTCTTTTAATCTCCTTCGGTGCAATGCAAGCAAGTAGTGCATAGACAAAGAGGCAAAGCATCCATATATATAAAACAAAAATAAAATAAAATAAATCAGTTTCAAATTGAAATATAAATGTAGTTAATATTGAATAATTTATGTGTATGATACAGGATAGTGTTGAAATGAAAGGAATGAATTAGAGAAATCTTTGAAGTTAATAGATCATGAAAATGTATATATATTTATATAAACTTTATAATATTTACATATATACATATATAAAACTCAATATTAAAGTGCCCAAGAGAACAAATAATTACTTTAATAATTGGGGAATGAAACTGAAATCTTAGTTCTAAAATAAAGGATAAATGTCCTATAAATACATTAAAAATAGCCTCTTTAGCCCTGAGGGAAATACAAATCAAAACTACATAGGCATTGTATTTTACATAAATCATATGGATATTATTATAAAAACAAGAAACAACAAACAACAAAAACAACCAATGGTGAGAACCATGTGTAGAAAGAAAAGAAAAGAATGGTGGAGATGTGAATGTGTCCATGTGTGTCTGTCTGTCTGTCTCTCAGTCTGTTTATTGCAGCTTTACTAAGTCCTGAAGCATACAATATTCAAATTATCAAAATCAGTTTTCAGTAAAGATATGATACACTTATGTTTAGTTTAGTCTGTATTATAAAATCAGCCTACATGCCCAATTCCAGATTGATAAACAAAACATGTATATGAATGTCGCGACCCCCCTTGTCCAGCAAGAGATATCACAACACCAGAGAGTTTTCTTTCTTCAAGCAGTTTATTCGGGAACCTTGAACAAAGCTTCTTCTTCTTCCTGGGAGTGCCCAGCAACCCTTTTTATGCTGTCCCAAGATTAAATCAAGTTAAGCCCCTTGGGAACTGCTGGTAGGCTGTCTCTATGCAGAAGGGGCAAGAAGCAGCAGGCTTTCTAAATACTCAGGGGCTTTCTGCCAGCGAGGGGACAGAAGGCAGAAACTTTAAGGTGCAGCACTTAGCAGCTTCCTACATATGAACACAATGGAATATCATGTAGCTAATAATAATAATAAAATCATGTATTTTATAAGAAAATTGGTCAAACTGATAGTTATTGTGTTATGCAAAATAAGCCAGACTCAGAAATGCGTGACATGTGTTCATCTCTAATGATGCATCAGGAATTGTCAGAATCAACTCAATATTAGAATTATTTGGCAAGAAGGAAGCAAGTAGGAAGAATGAACAGTAGAAACGAGAGGGGATATTAAAGAGGACTAAAGTCAGAAATAGATCTTCCTGAAGATCCAGCTATACTACTCTTGGGCATACACCTAAAAGATGCACTACCATGCCACAGGGGCACATGCTCTACTATGTTCATGGCAGTCTTGTTTATGATAGCTAGAAGCTGGAAACAACCCAGATGTCCCTCAACAGAAGAATGGATACAGAAAATGTGGTTCATTTACACAATGGAATACTACTCAGCTATTAAGAACAAGGGCTTCCTTTATATGTTACTTGCCCTTTTTCTCTTACTGCCCTAAGTATTCTTTCTTTGTTTAGTACATTTGGGGTTTTGATTATTATGTGACGGGAGGTATTTCTGTTCTGGTCCAGTCTGTTTGGAATTCTGTAGGCTTCTTGTATATTCATGGGCACCTCTCTCTTTAGGTTAGGGAAGTTTTCTTCCATAATTTTGTACATCATACTAAGTGAGGTAACCCAGTCTCAAAAGATCAATCATGGTTTGCACTCACTGATAAGTGGATATTAGCCTAGAAACTTTGAATACCCAGGACATAATCCACAAATTAAATGATGTCCAAAAAGAATGGAGCCCTGGTTCTGGAAAGACTCAGAGCAAGAGTATAGGGGAATTCCAGAACAGGGAAGTGGGAAGGGGTAGATGGAAGAATAGGGGGACGGAAGAGGGCTTATGGGACTTTCGGGGAGTGGGGACCCAGAAAAGGGGAAATCATTTGCAATGTAAATAAAAAAAAAGAACAAGGGCATCCTGAGTTTTGCAGGTGAATGGATGGAACTGGAAAATATCATGCTGAGTGAGGTAACTCATACCTAAAAGGACATGCATGCTATGCACTCACTAACAAGTAGATATTAGCTTTAAAAAGTACAGGATACCTAGGATACAATTCACAGAACTCAAAAAGATTAACAAGCTGAAGGGCCCAAATGAAGATGCCTCAATCCCACTGGGGCAGGAGAAGAAAGTAATCACAGGAGGAAGGAGGGACATGGGTGGGAAAGGGGACAGAGAGGGGATGAGGGAAACATGATCAGGTATTAGATAGGAGAAATAGGACTGAAGCCATGAGGACCAACAGAAAGAACAGAAACAGGCAACCTTGGGAGGTAGGAGGTGTGTGTGTGTGGGGGGGGTGGCTACAGAATGTACCAGAGTCCTGCAAGGTGAGAGACTCTCAAAACTCAAAGGGAGAGACCTTAGATGAAATACCCTACAGGGAGGAGAGGGAACTTGTAGAAAGATAGGGCATCAAGTGAGGGATGGGGTTGCCATCCCACAGTAAAAACTCTGACCCATGATTGTTCCTGTTTGAAAGAATTACAGGGACAAAATAGAGGAAAGTAGGAAAAGGAGGTCCAGTGACAGACACAAGTTGGGAACCAGCTCAAGGGGAGGCCACAAGGCCTGACACTATTACTGAGGCTGTGGCATGCTCACAAAAGGGGACCTATCATGACTGCCCTCCAAACGATCCAACAAGCAGGTGAAAGAGTCAGATGCAGATATTTTTACCCAACCAATGTACAGAAGCTGGTGGCCCCTGTGTTTGAATTAGGGAAAAGATGGAAGAAGCTGAGGAGGAAGGAGGACCAGCAGTCTCAAGTACCTGGACCCCAGAGATCTCTCAGACACTGGGCCACCAAGCAGACAACACACACCAGCTGATATGAGGCCCCCAACATATATATATATATATATAAAACAGAGGATAGCAGGTCTGGACTCAGTCAGAGAAGATGCACCTAACCCTCAAAAGACTGGAGGCCCCATGGAGTGGGAAGGTCTGGTGGGGTGGGGGATGGGAAGTGGGGTTAAGAGGTGAGGACATCCCAAGGAGAAGGGAGTGGGGGAGGAGGTATGGCATATGGAACAGTCAGAGGGTGGGCCTGGAGGGGGATAAAATCTGGATTGTAAAAACAGATTAAATAAAAGTGTAATAAAAGAAAATACGTGACACATGTGTATAAAAATGCCCCAATAGAACTCAGAATTACATAAAACACCTATCTACCAAAAAAACAAAAAAGAAAAAACAACCCCCCCCCCCAAAATAGAGCATTCTTCCTGGTTCTACAGCCACTAATGAACAAATGGGGTCTTGCAAAAAGTTTTATACCACATAATTTTTTCATCTGAAGTTGGTAAATAGGATAATGGCATTATTATAAAAATCAGGAGTAACAATCCTCTGTGTGAGGTGGGTAGGGGTTGGTCCAGTGATCATCTGTGGAAGTGACAGAGGACTTCAGAATGCGGGTAGTGTCATGGAAAGTCAGCTCAGTGGTTAAAACACTTGATGCTCTTGCAAAGCATTCAGGTTCAGTTCCTCGTACATACATGGAAGCTCACAACTGTCGATTCTCTGAAAGCATCAGGCATGCATGGGGTTCAGCATGTTCATGCAGGCAAATATTCACACATACAATATGAATGAGTACCTCCTTTAAAAAAGAATGCAGATAACTCAATTTTGATGTCAATGCCAATGGGCATAGTAATATTAATATAGGTACATGGAAATTTTATTGAGCTGTGTATTTATGCCTTACAAACTTATCAAATGTGTGCTCAACCCGAAATAAAATGTTTACTTACAAATAAGTATAAAACATAATGGCTTAATTTTGATTAATCTGAAATATTAGAATATTGAAGATTTTATAACACAGGATAATTTTATTTAAGAGTATTGTGTAACATTTTTCAATTTATTTTAAAGAAATACTAGTTCTAGACAAATTTCTCCACTTTGTCAAGGTCATATTTCTTTGTGCATGTTTGCATTTTGTCTTCTGATAATAAAGCCAGAAAACAAATAGGAAGGCAGAGGAAGCATTCTCAGAAAACACACAACTAATATATTCCAATTAGTCTTAATGAACTTCAGAGTATTACCTGCCCAGGATTGTCTGTGTTTCCTTCTTAGGTTTACCAAAAGACATTTTTAAGTAGACTCTCTCAGAGCTTATCATGGCTAAGAAAAATGTTTGTAGGTCTGGCTGATGAATACATATTTCATGCACTACCCCAGGGACAAAACTCTGTTGCCACTGGGGACCAACTGAAATAGGAATTAGGTAAGTGGGTCTGGTTTTACGGCAGAAAATCACTAAATACAAAGTAAATGGAGCCCTCACAGTGTGATGAATCACATCTGACAGGACAGACTGATGACTTGGAGTGCAGTTGACTCCCTCCGTCTTTTGGCACTTAAATATTGATAATTAATTCAAAAGTTTGTAAAAACACTGGGTAGTAAAATCAACCAAATGACTATGTTTGTGAGGCAGAGCATGTGACTATTGATCTTTCCTCTAGCAGAGAATAGTTTTCAAATTGTAGGCTTAAAAGCATTTACAGTGGGCCAGTGTGATGAATTAGCAGGTAAAGGCACTTGCTGCCAAACATTATGATTTGAGTTGAGTCCCTTGGCCTGGAATCCATATAGTGAGAAAAAACTTACTCCCACAAGTTGTTCTCCTGATCTCTGACTCAGTGTGTACCGACAGATAGACACACAGACATGCACAAATAAATATGTAAATAAGCGGATATGTAGGTATGTAGATAAATACCTAGTGTTATGTGTATGTGGTACACATTGAAAAATCTCTCTTTTTCTGCTAAGACTCCATTCATTTTTGTGTTTGTTTCTTTGTGTTTGTGAGGCTGTATGTATGTGTGCATATTTATATGTGAGGCATGTATGTGTACAAATGTCTCTGTGTGCTCACATTTGTGGAGGTCACAGGCTGATATTTGCTGTTGGTCCTGAATCGCCCCTCTTATCTTTTGTGACATAGTCCCCCATTAAGACTGGAACTCACCATGTTGGGTAAGCTTGGTCATCATTAAGCCCCAGCAATATGGCTGTTTCTGAATGACATGCATGAAGTGCCTGAAGAGACCCGAAGAGGGCGCTAGAAGCCGTGAAGCTTGCTAACTGTTGTGAGCTACCATAAGGGTGAGGAAAACAAATTTCAAGTCCTTTGCAAGGGCAGCCATTGGTCTGTTTTAACTATTGAGCGATCTTTCCAGAACCTAAGTTACATTTTACTGATGTTATAACTATAAGAGAAGGAGAAAAATAAGTACATAAGACTACTACACAATTTTCATGAGATAGGACTGAATTTTAACCCAGGTCTGTCTCTCTCTTAAATGTCTACATTATTCCTGTCTTTACTTCACACTGGGAATGAAATAAGAGATGAAAGTGATTTACAGACTGGTAGACACATTCAGGGCCCGGGAGACCTCAATTACGTTGAATAGTCCTTTAATTAACCTGTAATGTACATTGTGCTCAATGACTTTTATAGGCAGTCACTCTAAAAATCCAGGCTAGTGGTCCATTGTATAGAAAGATTCTAAATCATCCTATAAAATGCATCATGGGAAGGTTAAGAGAGTATTCAACAATCTGGGCAGAACTGTACACACAACTTTAGAAATAACTAGGGATGCTAAATATTTATTTTCTATGATTTATTCACTGGAAATTTTTGTCCGTGTAGATACTATAGGAATTGCTGAGCTAGAGTGGATTTGACATTTTCAAGAAGTGGCGCTTTAGAAAGCTGTGTCAGTGAAACCAGCTTACTCAGTTTTCCAAGCTCATGGGTGGTTGATGGGACCTGGCAGCTTCTGTTTATAGCAGTCCTCTACAAAAGGACTGCATCCATTATAACCTAATCCCTGTTGGCAACAAATTATCTTCTTTTGCCTTTTCCCCATGCTTATTCATAAATGGCAAGGGGAAACAGCGGAAATGTGTAAAGGAACACAGAATAGAGTGTACTAGGAAGCAAAACAACCAAACCACAGGAAAAGGGAGATAGAAAATTAATTAACCTTTCATTTATTTTACAGACACTAAAGTGTTTGTGGTCAGTACCACAACCTGATGTGCACAGTTCAGCTTGGAGTTTATGTTGTTGATATAGAGGAGAAGACAACCTTAATGTTCTGTGGCTTTTATACCATTATTCTGTGTTTAATCTACATAGTGTTGACTTTGCAAATAGATCTGGATTAGTAGGTGCTATCTCTTGTTAGTTCTGCAAGGATATGAATTCCTACCTTCTCTCTAATGTATACAGGCCAGGTTGCTTGTCTTGACATTTCATAGGTTGGGCTCTGTGTCCCTCTGTTTCTCTGTTTCTCTGTTTCTCTGTCTCTCTGTCTCTCTGTCTCTGTCTCTGTCTCTCTGTCTCTCTGTCTCTGTCTCTCTCTTTCTCTCTCTATCTCTCTCTGTGTGTGTGTCTGTCTCCTTCCCTCGCCCTCTCTCTTGTTCTCTGTCTCCATACCTATCCATACCTACCTATCACTCATAAGTTTTATTTATTTAACATCTTTAAAGCTAAAACTCCTGTTATTGTACACAGTTATGATTCTGCTGTCCAGTGTGGTTAGGTGGAGCCAAATCATTTAGATGCAGAAATCAAACTGAGAAGATTTTAGTGAATTTCACTAGCCTAGTACTGATAACACTTAGTGCATATACAACATGCAATAATTTGTTTATTACTGTAGAAAGTGATTACAAAACTTGTGTATCAATGACAATCTGATGTCTACCTAGAATTAGCCTTGGAAACAAAATAATAGAACTAGATAATCAGTTAGAAATCTGAAATCTTAAACTAAGGTTTTTACATTGATCTTTTTGACTGCAAATAAAAGAGATCAAATAGCTGCCCAAACAAGTTCCAATAGCTATGCCTATTTTTTGGAAATAGGTCAGTAAATGGCTAATATACTGTAATAATATAGGTAGATAAGTTTAGATAGATAGATAGATAGATAGATAGATAGATAGATAGATTATAGACAGATAGATAGATGGGCAGATATATTGACATCTGATAGAAAATGACAGGTGGCTGACAGATTCAGAGATCGATGATGGAAGACAGAAAGATGATAGGTAAATGTATAGGTAATGAAAATATAAACAGATAATAAGTACTTAGATGATAGAGAAATGATAGACAGATGAGAGATGAGAGATAGGTAGGTGACTGGTGGTTAGATGATAGATAAGTGATAGATAATAGGTGACAGATGATGTATTGATTGCTAAAGGGATGATAGATGATGGATGAATGGACAGACAGAGTGGTAGATGATAGTCTTTGTTAGGTGTTTATTGCTGTGACAAAACATTCCATGTCCAAAAATAACTTATGAAAAAGGATTAAATTCATCTAAGAACTTTCAGGTCACACTCAATCATTGAGGAAAATCAAGGCAGGAATCCTGTGGCAGGAACTGAAGCAGAAGCCTGGAAGAATACTGCTTACTGGCTAACTCCTTGTAAATTGCCCAACCTGCTTTCCTATACAACTTAAGAGCACTTGCCTAAAATGGGCAGAGCTTATGATGATATGGACTCTCCCACATCAAACATTAATTAAGAGAATGCTCAACAGATTTGCATATAGACCAACCTTATGAAGGCAATTGTATACAGTAGAGTATTCCTCTTCTAGTTTGTCAAACTGACATAAAAATTCCCAACACAATGGTAGATTATAGATGGCAAAGAGATTGGTGATAGTTAGGTGTTAGATAAATTATTTTTATCTATCTATCTATCTATCTATCTATCTACATATATGTGTGTGTGTGTTTGCATGTGTGACTTACATACATATACCATATAGATTTTTACATATCTTACATGTATATATAAATGTAAAAAGTACTTTACACACATTTTTACTTAAATTTTACAAGGTTTTATGTTATATCCGTGTGAAAATTCTAAGACTACAAAAACACAAAGAAACAATGACACCTTATTGAACATTTGGGATTACCACTTACATTTCTGTTTCCTTCCCTTAAATCCCATGGTTCTTAGCCAGTCCCACAGAACTCTCAGATGACTCCACTATAGTGAGGTTCTTTCCTGGACTTTTGCATAATCTGGAGTTTACGGTTTTCCCATTAAGTAGTAGTAGATGTGTTGGTTGGAGAAAGGCAAATGTCTTAAATCTATGAAGCATACACCACAACATTGGTTCCAACCCTTGTAAGCATGCACTCATATATTTCCAGACCTGTCTTCTCTTGGATGATACAGGTCTGCATGATCAGAAGGCGGACTTATTCATCCTGTACAAAGTGACAAGAACCTGCTACGCCACCATGTGAGCAATATTGTCAGCATGATCTCTCCCTGTAGCTCAGACTTATGTTAGAGCAAAATAATAATGCCAAGGGAAGTTTACATTGATAGTAAATGAATAAATTATTTTTTCACTTTGCTGTTTTTATCTCTAAACATCAGTACCTGTGCAACATGAAATAGAAGAAGTCAGAATACCAGCTTTGCCCTGTGCAAAATGGGAAAATCTTTTCCAATAGGGTTAGGACTACATGCAATTCCAGTGGACAAACAGCAAATTTCCTTTGATATAATATGGTCATGGTTGCTGTACATACAAAGTCATGTATGACCAGTCACAGGAAAAGCTGTGCTTTCTATTTATCTGGACATTGGTCACAATTGCTAGGAAGGCATATAATGGGTTAACTAGGATACCACACAGCAAGCTTCTTTGTCAGTTGCTGCTGCTTCTTCTTCTTCTTCTTCTTCTTCTTCTTCTTCTTCTTCTTCTTCTTCTTCTTCTTCTTCTTCTTCTTCTTCTTCTTCTTCTTCTTCTTCTTCTCCTTCTCCTTCTCCTTCTCCTTCTCCTTCTCCTTCTCCTTCTCCTTCTCCTTCTCCTTCTCCTTCTCCTTCTCCTTCTCCTTCTCCTTCTCCTTCTCCTTCTCCTTCTCCTTCTCCTTCTCCTTCTCCTTCTCCTTCTCCTTCTCCTTCTCCTTCTCCTTCTCCTTCTCCTTCTCCTTCTCCTTCTCCTTCTCCTTCTCCTTCTCCTTCTCCTTCTCCTTCTCCTTCTCCTTCTCCTTCTCCTTCTCCTTCTCCTTCTCCTTCTCCTTCTCCTTCTCCTTCTCCTTCTCCTTCTCCTTCTCCTTCTCCTTCTCCTTCTCCTTCTCCTTCTCCTTCTCCTTCTCCTTCTCTCTTCTTCTTCTTCTTCTTCTTCTTCTTCTTCTTCTTCTTCTTCTTCTTCTTCTTCTTCTTCTTCTTCTTCTTCTTCTTCTTCTTCTTCTTCTTCTTCTTCTTCTTCTCCTCCTCCTCCTCCTCCTCTTCCTCCTCTTCCTCCTCCTTCCCTCCTCCTTCTCCTGTCCTCCTCCTCCTTCTCTCTTCCTCCTTCTCCTTTTCTCCTACTCCTCTCCTCTTCCTCTCCTCCTCCTCTCCTCCTCTTCTCTTCCTCTCCTTCTCCTCTTTCTCCTCCTCCTTCCCTTCTTTCTTCAATAAGTAGATTAATATAAATTATTTTGTTCTTGTAAAAAGATGTAATTAGACAAAACTCAGATTTTTTAATCCATTTATAATTCTCATGATATGAAATACTAAAAGGTATTCTAAAGTTGTGCGTATATTTTAATTTTGCAGAAGTATTTTTATTTTTCCTAAATTAATCTCTGAGTAATAGTGGTAGGGAAATTTATTTATTTTTTTAATTCAATATATTCTTTATTTATATTTCAAATGATTTCCCCTTTCCTTGATCTCACCTCTCAGCAAGTCCTATAAGCCCTCTTTCCTCCCCCTGTTTTCCCATCCACCCCTTCCCACTTCTCTGTTCTGGTATTACCCTACACTGCTGCAATGAGCCTTTCCAGAACCAGGGGCCACTCCTTCCTTCTTCTTGGACATCATTTGATATGTGGATTTTGTCTTGGGTATTCCAAGCTTCTAGGCTAATATCCACTTATCAGTGAGTGCATACCATGAGTGTTCTTTTGAGACTGGGTTACCTCACTTAGGATGATGTTCTCCACCTCCATCCATTTGTCTAGGAATTTCATGAATTCATTATTTCTAATGGCTGAATAGTATTCCATTGTGTATATGTACCACATTTTTTTGTATTCATTCTTCTGTTGTTGAGGGACATCTTGGTTCTTTCCAGCTTCTGGCTATTATAAATAGGGCTGCTGTGAAGATAGTGGAGCATTTATCCTTATTACATGCTGGAGAATCCTCTGGGTATATGCCCAGGAGTGGTATAGCAGGGTCTTACAGAGGTATCATTCCCAGTTTTCTGAGGAACTGCCAGACTGATTTCCAGAGTGGATGTACCAGATTTCAACCCCACCAGCAATGGAGGAGTGTTTCTCTTTCTCCACATCCTTGCCAGCACCTGTTTCCTCCTGAGTTTTTGATCTTGGCCTTTCTGACTGGTGTGAGGTGAAATCTCAGGGTTGTTTTGATTTGCATTTCCCTAATGACTAATGAGGTTGAACATTTCTTAAGGTGCTTCTCAGCCATCTGAAGTTCTTCAGGTGAAAAGTCTTTCTTTAGCTCTGTACCTCAATTTTAATAGGGTCATTCGTTTTTCTGGGGTATAACTTCTTGAGTTATATATATATATATATATATATATATATATATATATATATATATATATATATATATATATATATTAGATATTAGCCCTCTGTCAAGATGTAGAGTTGGTGAAGATCTTTTCCCAATTTGTTGGTTGTTGATTTGCCCTTTTGATGGTGTCCTTTGCCTTACAGAAACTTTGTAATTTTATGAGGTTCCATTTGCCAATTCTTGATCTTAGAGAATAAGCTGTTGGTGTTCTGTTCTGGAACATTTCTCCTGTGCACATGTCCTCAAGGGTCTTCCCCAATTTTTTTCTATTACTTTCAGTGTGTTTGGATTTATGTGGAGGACCTTGATCCACTTGGAGTTGAGCTTAGTACAAGGAGATAAGAATGGATCAATTCACATTCTTCTGTATGCAGACCCCCAGTTGAACCAACACTATTTGTTGTAAATGCTATCTTTTTTCTACTGGATGTTTTCAGCTCCTTTGTCGACCATAGATGTGTGGGTTCATTTCTGGATCTCCAATCCTATTCCACTGATCTGCCTGCCTCTCACTCTGCCAATACCATGCAGTTTTTAACAGTATTGCTCTGAAGTATTGCTTGAGGTCCGGGATATTGATTCCCCTGGAATGTAATTTTCTTGTTGAGAATAGTTTTAGCTATCTTGGGTTTTATGTTATTCCAGATGAATTTGAGAATTGCTCTTTTTAGCTCTATGAAGAACTAGTTGGAATTTTGATGCGTATTTTGTTTAATCTGTATATTGCTTTTGGCAAGATAGTAATTTTAACTATATTAATCCTGCCAATCTATGAGCATGGCATATTTTTCCATTTTCTGAGGTCTTCTTCCACTTCCTTCTTCAGAGACTTGAAGTTCTTGTCATACAGAACTTTCACTTGTTTGCTTAGAGTCACACCAAGATACTTTATATTGTTTGTGGCTATTGTAAAGGGTGTCATTTCCCTAATTCCTTTCTCAGCCTGCTTATCCTTTGAGTATAGGAAGGCTACTGATTTGCTTGAGTTGAATTTATAACCTGCCACTTTGCTGAAGTTGTTTATCAGCTCTAGGAGTTCTCTGGTGGAGTCTTTTGGGTCATTTAAGTATACTATCATATCATCTGCAAATAGTGATAGTTTGACTTCCTCCTTTCCAATTTTTATCCCTTTGACATCCTTATGTTGTCTAATTGCTCTATCTAGTACCTCAAGTACTATATTGGAAGGTATGGAGAGAAGGGGCAGCCTTGTCTAGTCCCTGATTTTAGTGGGGTTGCTTCAAGTTTCTCTCTGTTTAGTTTGATGTTGGGTACTGGTTTGCTGTATATTGCTTTTACTATGTTCAGGTATGGGCCTTGAATTCCTGTTCTTTCCAAGACATTTAGCAGGAAAGGATGCTGAATTTTGTCAAATGCTTTTTCAGCATCTAACGAAATGACCATGTGGTTTTTTTCTTTGAGTTTGTTTATGTAGTGGATTGCATTGATAGATTTCCATATATTAACCATTGCTGCATCCCTGGGATGAAACCTACTTGATCATGGTGAATGATGGTTTTGATGTGTTCTTGGATTTGGCTCGCAAGAATTTTATTGAGTATTTTTGCATCAATGTTCATAAGGGAAATTGTTCTGAAGTTATTTTTCTTTGTTGGATCTTTGTGTAGTTTTGTTATCAACATAATTGTGGCTTCATAGAAGAGTGTTCCTTCTTTTTCTATTTCGTGGAATAGTTTGAAGAGTATTGGTGTTAGGTCTTTTTTGAAGGTATGATAAAATTCTGCACTAAAACCATCTGGTCCTGTGCTTTTTTTGGTCAGAAGGCTTTCTATGAGCCCTTCTATATCTTTAGGGTTTATGTGACTGTTTAGATGATCTATCTGATCCTGATTTAATTTTGGTCTTTGGTATCTGTCTAGGAAATTATCCATTTCCTCCATGTTCTCCAGTTGTGTTGAGTGTAGGCTTTTGTAGTAGGATCTGATGATTTTTTTAATTTCCTCAGTTTCTTTTGTTATATCTCCTTTTTCATTTCTAATTTTGTTAATTTGGATACTGTCTCTGTGCCCTTTGGTTAATCTGGCTAAGGGTTTCTCTATCTTGTTGATTTTCTCAAAGAACCAGTTCTTGGATTCGTTGATTGTTTGTTTCTCTTTGTTTCCACTTCTTTGATTTCAGCCCTGAGTTTGATAATTTCCTGTCTTCTAATCCTCCTGGGTGAATTAGCTTCTTTCTGTTCTAGAGCTTTCAGGTGTGCCTTTAAGTTGCTAGTGTATGCTGTCTCCAGTTTCTTTTTCAAGGCACTCAGGGCTATGAGTTGTTCTCTTAGCCCTACTTTCATTTTGTCTCACAGATTTGGGAATGTTGTGCCTTCATTTTCATTAAATTCTAAAATGTCTTTGATTTCTTTCTTTATTTTTTTCTTTTGCCAAGGTATCATTGAGTAGAGTATTGTTCAGTCTCCATGTGTATGTGAGCTTTCTGTTGTTTTTGTTGCTATTGAAGACCACTCTTACTCCATAGTGGTCTGATAGGAGGCATTTGATTAGTTCGACCTTCTTGTATTTGTTGAGGTCTGTCTTGTGAGTAATTATATGTTCAATTTTGGAGAAGGTACCATGAGGTACTGAGAAATAGGTATATTCTTTTGCTTTAGGATGATATGTTCTCTCTCTCTCTCTCTCTCTCTCTCTCTCTCTCTCTCTGTATACACACACACACACACACACACACACACACACACACACACACACACATATATATCCAAGTGCTAGGCAATCTTCAGGACAAATGATACCCCCGACAGGATTGGTGTACAGATGGCCCGGAGAGCTGACCAGGCCCTGGGTACAGACAAATGCCTGACTGGCTGAGACCTAAACAAAGTTAGCCTCGGGTTATGTCTGCCTACTTGGCGCTTTCTGTTAGATCTCTCTTGTGTCTGGGAGCCAAGATGGCGGAGTTCTCCTCCAACTCATATCGTGTTTCAATTCAGTCTTCCAAATTTTTCCTCAGACTCTTCCCTGCCATTTTAATATCTATCCCAAGATTATAGAATCAAAGGTGGTTTAAGCCAAAAAAGTTATGCGATGATGGTCTAATGGGAATTCTGTATAGATTATACCCATGTACGTCCAACCTATAGCTGTATGTGTTCAAAGACATGAAGAATGAGATATTCTCAACACAAATCTGTGAACTTTTGTAAAGCACAATGGACTTTTTTTCTGAAGATTTTTGGTAAATGAATCCTGCTGTACACTCAAATGAACATTATAGATTAAAACACTTGTCATAATGTCAAAAAATTGGACAGGTTTCTCTTTCTTGTAAAATAAATAGAGTCAGTCAGTCCAAAATTAGCTTATTTTTGTTGTTTTTATTTAGCTCTGATTACTGGTGTCCTTGCCTTAGAGCAAAATGGAAAATCAACAGAGACCTCTCTCTCTCTCTCTCTCTCTCTCTCTCTCTCTCTCTCTCTCCTGGCTTCTTTGTCTCTCTCTATTTTCATAGTTATTTTAAAAACTAAATAAAATGCATGCCCCAAACAGCAGCAGTATAAGGAGAAGATTCTTAGTAATCATTTCTAGAAGTCATCTTTATTTACAAGTAATTATAGATCTTAAGTTCTGTAAAAATAATAGATTGAGAAGCAAGGAAACCATACAGATGATGATGGAATGAGAATAACGATATGGTAAGAGACATAGAAGTAGGGTAAGGAAAATAAGACAGAAAAAATAAAAGTCTGTTGTAAATGGTGAGAGTAAATGGAAATGAACAAGGTGGGAATGGGGTACAGATATTTAGACATGTGGAAGGAAAGAAGGATGACAAATATTGGCAGCATGAAGGCAAGAGGGCAAGAGAAAGTAAAATGATCACAGGAGACAATCCTTCTTAGCCTTATTCACATAAATTGGCATAATATAGAATTATTCCTGTTATTATGAAAAAAACAAAGAAACTCAAGGGAGAAAATATGTTTTTCATCTTAAAACTCCAAGTTACAGTTCATCACTATGGGAAAGTCACAGATCTGGGTGTAGCTGAAGCATCATATCCACAGAGGGCAGATGGAAACAGATGAGCCCATGCTAGCCCATTGCTCCTGCCCAACTTGATTTCTCTACTCTTCTACAGTTCAGGACCTGATTACTAGGCAACAGTGCTACCTGTAGTGAGATGAGTCTGACACAGCAGCTAATTTAGTTAAGACAATATCCCATAGACTTATCCACAGCCCAACACAGTGTAGACAACCCTCATTGCGATTTTATTTCTGTGTGATTCTAGATTGAGTCATTAATAGTTAAAGCTAATCACAATAGATAAAAATATGTTTTGATATTTACCTGAATAGGAGGACATTAAAAAATTAACTTTACCTTAAAATATATGAAGCATACTTCAGACCTCATAGCATCAAGAATTTTATTGTTTAATAATTTAATGTTTTGAATTATATAGAAGATACACAAACTCTAACTTGAGGAAAGAGCAGAACTAAAAATATTTTGGAAACGCAAAACAGATCTATAACAGCTGTGTATAACTGAATCCACTGTACTTAAGACTAGAGCCTAACATTATTCATTTTAATATTACTTCCATCTATCCTTTGGCTTTTTCTCTTTTGATAATGTACCTCAGGAACAAAAACCATGGCATGTGGCTCCACTTTTTACCATGTATTTGGGTGATCAATATCCCATAATACTACATCCTGACATTTTTCAAGCCTGATGTCTACCTGCCTGGCTTGGAAGGAAAACTTAGTCTCCCAATTTGTATCACACAATAAAACACACATTTTGAAGTATTCATGGACTATACAGAGAATGAATTTGGAGCATTACGAGGCCTCAGAGAGGCATGTTTCAGGAACAAGTTATTGGGGAAAATGTATGGGCTTATAAAAATGCAAAGAAAAAGAATTATCAATGATGATTCCTATTGTTCCATAATTGATTAGAAAGAGGTAACAAGATGCTCAAAGTGACTCAATAGGTTAGAGCTACATGCTTTTTTAGAAGGTAGTTTACTTGTAAAATGAATAAAATGATAAATAGAAAACAAAGAATCAGAACAAAATTCAATGAGTCAACAAGTCCTGCAATTATAAAAGGGGGCCAAAGCCCAAATCTCTTAAATCAAAGCATACCCACCGTTTACAAATTACACATATTTACTGTGCTTGTTGTGTATGTGGAAATATAACTGGGAACATCAGACAACAACTTGTGAAGATCAGTTCTCTTCTACTATCTTGTGCATTACAGTGGTCAATCTCTAGAATATGGTTTGCTAGCAAATACCTTTCTTTACTCTATGAACCATTTCATCTGGTTCAGATTTAACTAGAAAAAAAGACTGTAAATGATGACTTCCATGAGAGCATAAATATTAGGGTGTTTAGAAATCATAAGAAGTTTGACCATAGCAAACTATGGGAACACCTGAAAGAGAAGTAAATGTGTTTTTTGCTAGTGTCCCTGTTCTTCAAACAGGTATTAGTGACTTTTGTATTTCTGTGATGAAGGACCAGGATGAAGGCAACTTACAGAGGAAGGGGCTTATTTGGCTTTTGGTTCCAGAGGGTCACAGTCCATAATGTTGAGCTGAGGCAGCAGGCATGGTGGCTGGAGTAGAAGCAGAGGGCGCACATCTCAAATCACAACCAGGAAATAGAAAGCAAACTGGGAACGAACATGTGAGGCTTTGAAATACTTCCAAGACCACTACCAGTGACATATTTCCTCCAAGAAGGCACATCTCCTAAATATCTCAAATAGCTCCGTTAACTGAGAACCATGTCTTCAAACATCTAAGTTATGGGGTAACATTTTCATTCTAACCCCACATAGGCTGATATCTTGTCTGGAAAGCAGTGTAAACACTTAACATTCCTCAGCATGTGTGAGCATGTTACCTTTCCTAAAACACTACTTATAACCCCATGGATGGAGGGAACGGGAATGAGAATGAGGGGGGAAGAGAGAGGCAGGGGAAACCATAATGTATCAGTTGCTTTTTTGTTGCTCTGATAAAATTTGCTGACAAGAAACAAGTTAGAGGAGAAAAGAGCTAACTCATCTTACACATCCAGTAGCCATCCATCTTTGAGAGGAAGCATGGTAGCAGCAAAGGGAAGCTGGCTGATCACATTTTATCTGTATTCAGGGAGCACAGAGAGAATAGGAATATGGTTAGTCTATAAACCTCAAATCACCCTGGCCTGCCCCTCAGCCTCCTGGCCCCTGCTCCCAGATAACCTTACAGTAAGGCTCTGTCTTCAAAAAATTTTCATAATCTCCCAAAACAGCACCACCAATTGGAGATCAGGTGTTCAAATGCATGAACCTATAGAAGATACTTCATGTTCCAACCCCATCCCATAGAAATAGATATAATAAATTCATGTCTAAATGCATCTCCATCAAAGAATCAATACTAGCCATCTTTTATAGCAGGATGTGAATATGCCTTTTCATTTCTTACTCTATACTTAGTAAAATTTTTATTGCATCTCTGACAATAAAAATGCATTGTTTCTTACCACCCTTTAGGTAATGTAACAAATGAGATTTCCATGTAATGTCCTCTATTAATTTACAATTGGATATGGAATGATAGACTGATTTGTGGTGAAGTAATCCTTTATTATGAGACATGCATCTTTCTGTCTGGATTGAAGCTGAAATAACGGTTGGTATATCATCTCTCCGAGCTCTGTGTTGAGTGTTCCTGTACCCAGCTCCTCTCCTCTGAGGGGCTGTCTGTGCATCGTGAGCAGTTAACAGCCTTATTCTGGCATTTCAGGGGAATGAATTTTGAATTTTCAATGATATTTTATGCCTTCCAGTCTAGCGGCTCTTCCCTGGAGTCTAGGTACTAAGTTCTTTTTTTTTTTAAACAGTTTTGCATGTCAAAGACTGGTCACAGTATATACCTGGAATATTTGGGAAGCCTGTGGCTCCCTTTCTCCCAGCACTGGAAGGAATAAACTGGCTTGAGCTGAACAAAAATTAAACAGTGGCAAGGTTTGCTGCTGGCTTGATCCACAGCAAAAATTTGGCTGAGAAGAATGGATCTTTGACAACACACTTGCTGCCAGAGGCATCTTACTTCTGGCAAGTGCTAAAAGAAGTGATGCTAATAGCATTAGCCAACAAGCCAGTGTTCTGAGAGAACCTAATGAGTCCCACAAGTCTCATTTACTCCAGCTGAAATGGGAGAGCATGCTTTGAAAAGATGGTCAAGGTCACATTCAGCACAGACAATATCTAACATTAACACAGAAGGAAGGAGGGAAGGAGTGCTGGGAAGGGTTGTCAAAATTAGGCAACTACTGGTGCTCTTAAAGGAGGCTAAGACACAAGTCAGAATGAAGGGTAGTGATTCATCTCACAGCTCAAATAGTCAGAGCTAAGCAGACAATGCTTAAAAGGCTGGTAGAGCAGTGTGTGTGTGTGTGTGTGTGTGTGTGTGTGTGTGTGTATGTGTGTGTATGTGTGTGTGTGCTTGTGAATGAGTATAGAGACTAGAAGAGGGCTTTGGATATACTGTTCTGTCTTCCTTGGCTTTATTTATTTAAAACCATGTCTCATTGAACATGATGCTCAGAGAGCTACCATCAAGTTCCAGATATCCTCCTGTCTCTTCCTCATAAGCTGCAGGAGTTACAGGCACATCTGTAGGCACACCTGGCTTCCTACCTCTGTGCCAGAAATTGAAACTCATTTCCTTCTGCTTGTACAGGAGGTGCTCCTTCCACAGAGCTATCTTCCCAGTCCATTGGATACATTTTTCTTTCTGTGTAAAAAAATTAACTGCTTATGCCTTCTTCTTTGTGTAGTTACTTTGATGCCCTGCAAACACTGGGAGACTGTGATGAGGACGTTGCTTTAGGTACTATGCCTAGTTTTTTTTTTTTTTTTTTTTTTTTTTTTTTTTTTTTTTAATTTTTTTCTGTAGAAGGCTTCAGTCTGCCTCATTCCAGCACCTCATGGTAAGTACATGGGACAAAGTACATTAGACTAAGTCAGAATACAAGTTGTGGCAAAGGTAGAGAATACTGTGAATGGTTAGTCCCTTAGTTAGATTTGTGACTAATCTTTGCTTTCTCTTGGTCTGTAACTAACTGTTAAGGCATGTTTTCTTTCATTTTTTTTTATTTATTTATTTTTATTTTTCTTCTCTAGCCCCCCCCTCCCCGAAAGTCCCGTAAGCCCCCTTCTCTTCCCATGTCCTCCCTCCCACCCCTTCCCAGTTCCCCGTTCTGGTTTTGCCAAATACTGTTTCACTGAGTCTTTCCAGAACCAGGGACCACTCCTGCTTTCTTCTTGTATCTCATTTGATGTGTGGATTATGTTTTGGGTATTCCAGTTTTCTAGGTTAATAACCACTTATTAGTGAGTGCATACCATGATTCACCTTTTGAGTCTGGGTTACCTCACTTAGTATGATGTTCTCTAGCTCCATCCATTTGCCTAAGAATTTCATGAATTCATTGTTTCTAATGGCTGAATAGTACTCCATTGTGTAGATATACCACATTTTTTGCATCCACTCTTCTGTTGAGGGATACCTGGGTTCTTTCCAGCATCTGGCAATTATAAATAGGGCTGCTATGAACATAGTAGAGCATGTATCCTTATTACATGGTGGGGAACCCTCTGGGTATATGCCCAGGAGTGGTATAGCAGGATCTTCTGGAAGTGAGGTGCCCAGTTTTCGGAGGAACCGCCAGACTGCTTTCCAGAGTGGTTGTACCCATTTGCAACCCCACCAGCAGTGGAGGAGTGTTCCTCTTTCTCCGCACCCTCTCCAACACCTGCTGTCTCCTGAATTTTTAATCTTAGCCATTCTGACTGGTGTAAGATGAAATCTTAGGGTTGTTTTGATTTGCATTTCCCTAATGACTAATGAAGTTGAGCATTTTTTAAGATGCTTCTCCGTAAGGCATATTTTCTTTGGCTTGACAAGGCTTATTTTCCCATATTTGTTTCTGTGAAATAGTTACCGGAAAGCCTCTTTAATTGTAAAAAGCGAGACTCTAGAGACTATAGTCTGTGTCATCATTGGCTACACATGTCCACATTAAGTTGGTAGACATGGCAAGCAATCATAAACTATTTACACAAAATGTTTCATCATTGGGAGATAGATGTTTATCATCTTGTTTCCCTTCTTTGTGGAAACTTAATACAAAGAAGAGTCAACTCTCCTTGTAGATTTATGGCAGTGGCGATGGAGATTTTAATTTCCCAAGTGAAACACTTTTTACACAGTGATGGCTTTGGGAGACAGGTCTGAACCTCATTAAACTCCTTGTGTGTTATACATGGACAACCTAATTTGATTCCTGTACAAACAGGCAAATGGGCTGTCTGTGCAAATTAAATCGAGGCACAAACAGGTGTCACTGTGGCACTGGATTACATGAGCATTTGTCTCATAAATGGAAAAGTGAATTAAACTGTTAATTTCAATAGGGATATTAGAAAAAGCAAGTCCCCAGCTGTAGGAGTCAAAGCAGAAAGGTGTTGTTCTTTTGTGAATTACAATGTTCTTTCAAATGTATTTTTCTGTGGCTAATGTTCCTTTGTAGAGATTTCTTCTAAAATGGATTTTCCCATGATTCAGATATGTTCTTCATTTAAAAGTTCCTTATTTACATTTGTATCCATGGATTCTGGTTTTGTGAACCTCCTTGTCACTGGGGCCATCTGTCAGAGGCTGCAGGTGACCCAGCTCCATGTTGCCACCCACAGCAGCCTGGGTGATTCCTTTAAGGTTTGAGGGACCACAACATAGGTAACCCAGCTCTTTGGCTAAAGTATGGAACAGAGTTTCAGGATAAACTCACATGGAACAGATTTGGATTTTTTGTAGAAGAGAGTTTCATATAGATCTCCAGCAGAAGCATTAAGAGAAGGAGAGAGTCATTTAGTAAAAGGGGAGGAAGGACTGGGAACATAAGGGGGGACATCTCAGGGAGAGAGAGAGAGTCGCAATTCATTCTCTTTACAATAGTCCTAGTTGGCATTTCAGATTTTGAAGTTATATTGTTTTGATTAGTTAATTTATTTATTCATTCACTTTACATCCCAATATCATCCACTATTTCCTTCAAGTACCCCTTCACAAGGATCATACCTCCCATTCCTTCCTCTGCTTTTCCTCTGAGAAGGGTGAGATCCTTTTGGGTCTTACATTTCTACATTGGGAATATCATGTCACTGTGGACCTAGGTGCATATTTTCCCACTGAGGTCACACAGGCAGCCAAGTTAAAGGAACAGGACACATAGGATGGCAGCAAATTCGTGAAAGTATTATTTCCAGCCTTTTTCTAATTTTCAGCAGAAAACAATGAAGCCCTATTGAGAATTCATGATGCTGTTCTGCCACCCTCTGTGGAATAAATGCTTATTTGTCTCTAGTAAATGTTCATAAGTAAATAAAAATAATTACATAAATAAATAAATAAAAACAAGAAATTAAGAAAGGTAAAGAGACAGTCAAAATTGGACATCTATTTGGAAGACATGTATGGCACATCCATCTTCTGGCCTCTCCATCATGACTAAATAACCCAAATGCCTTTGTAATAGCTGCCTCAGAACGCTAGGCACAATGAAAATGGTTTCCAAGAGCCTTCTGTTTTGAGAGTTAATTCACCCTAAGTATTGAGCTGCAACTATGAAATAGTATGTCCATCTTCCTTTATCTCACAAGTATGGACCTTAAATTCTTGTTTGTTTTAGTATTATTAGTAAAAATAAGTCCTGCAAGGGAAATGGACAAGAAACATCTTGTAAAATAATCAATATTCTTGTGTCTCTCATGTTCGTATCAGTTATTTGTCTTGTTGCTATGGAAAAAGGATTCCTGAGTAAAGGGTTTATTTTGGTTCACTTATTGAAGGTACAGTCTTTCACATCAAAGAAGCCATGGTAGCAAGAGAATGAAGACTACCTGTCATATAGCATCTTCTGTCAATTAACAGACAGATGGATGCTGATGCCTAGTTAGCTCTCTCTTATTCAATCTGGGATCCTTGACTGTGGAATTGTGCTGCCAGCATTGAGACTAGGTCTTTCCTCCCCAGTTAAACCAGTCTGGGAGATCTTTGAAAAACATACTTAGAACTTATCTTTCATGAGATTTTGGATTCTGCCCAGTGGATAAATAAGATTGCCCACCACAATCTTTATAGGCACTTGTCCTAAAGTCTGCAACACTTCTGATTAACTTAATGCCATGGCTCTAACTTGAAAGGTTAGAGCATCCTAGTGAGATACCACACCTACCCCATCTAGGGACCAGTCTCTATTTTAAAAGAAAAAGAACCTGAGAACGTGGCCTGAACCTAAGCTGCGCCCAAGTTTTAGGAAGAAGCACATAGTTTGTCTCTGGACCATACTCCAGAGTTACTCTTTAGCTATTCCCTAGCAATAGCCAATACCCAAGATACAATTCATATGAAGCTCAAGAAGAAGGAAGACCAAAGTGTGGTTTTTGATCCTTCTTAGAAGGGGGATCAAAATACCCATGACTCATTGCCAACCAATAGACTGAGCATAGGATCCCCAATGGAGGAGCTAGAGAAAGGACCCAAAGAGCTGAAGAGCTTTGCAGCCCCATAGGAGGAACCAGTACCCAAGAGCTCCCAAGGACTAAACCACCAATGAAAGAGTACACATGGAGGAACACTGGCTCCAGCTACATATGTAGCAGAGAGAAATTGGTCCTGTGAAGGCTTGATGCCCCAGTATAGGGGGAATATCAGGTCAGGAAAGAGGGGAGTTGGTAAATATGGGAAGGGTTAAGGGGTTTTCGGAGGGGTAACAATGAAATGGGGTAGCATTTGAAATGTAAATAAAGAAAATATTTAATAAAAATATAAAGCCCAAACTTAAAGGGGTAAAAGAAAAGATTAGTCTTATAGTTCCAGATGTACTATCAGATCACTTGTGATTGCTCATGTGTTTGTTTCAGAGCACCATCCTGTCAGTTTACAATAGTCATTCAATTAGAGATTTCCCAGGCTGGATGCCCGCTCCCCCATTTGCTCTCCATTTCCTACAAAACCTTGTCCTGTTGAGAGCTGGGACTTCACCCTCTTTTTCTGCTATGTCAGGGTCAGCAATAATCACAAACTCCCACTTGAGTAAAAAGACCCTGCATTGGAATCTGCTCTGTGATGATCTTTAGGGTTCATTAATGCTTTGAATGGGCACAACACTAGTAGTTCCAGCTAATCATTTTCATCAGTGCATGCAGGACAGTTATAGAGATTTGCTATGAAAACTAACAACCTGGGTTTGATCTTGAAGTCCACATAGTGGAAGGAGAGAACAGACTCCTGTGAGTTATCCTGTGAGCTCCACACATACAGCAACAAACTCATTGACATAAAAACATAAATGTAAAATAAAATTATGCAAATGCCATCTGTCACCTGGAACCTTCCTTTACATTGGATGCGGGCTTTTTTTTTTTTTGTAATGGTAGTTTATAATATTTTTAATGAACAAATTCGAACATTTAAACAGCTGAAAACATCTCAGAAATAAGAAAATTCAATCAGTATACTAAATAGACCAAGAAAAGAATGGCTTCTTAGAGATTGCATTTATAGAAAGAAAAAAAAGCATAGGAGAAAGTAGTTTCAAGCAGAATCACCTTCTCATGGTTTCATAATGTCTGCCTTTACCCTCTGGTCCTAATTGATTAATGTAATTTTGTTTCAGTTTCCAGAGGAAGCCTCCATTGATATTGTGTGATTTTACTTGCCTTCATGAGCTCTGCCATCAGCATAGAGAAGGCTTCTTCCACTGAAAGAGAACATTTCATTGAACCTAGAGGGAACATGCATGGGGCAGAACCACTCTAACCAATGTAAAAGACAAGAACAAAAGCAGACAGTAGTTAATTTGCATCACTGAGCAGAACAGCCAATCAACACTTTTATCACTGCTGTTCACTGACATTACTGTCTATCCCAGTTGTACACAGTGTTCTTTCTTTTCCTGCTTTTTAATAGCTAAAGTGTCATTTTATTGAAATTTTTTACTGGATATTTTCTTTATTTATATTTCATATGTTATCCCCTTTCCCAGTCCCCACTTAAACTCCATAACCCATTTCCCTCCCTTGCTTCTGTGAGGGTGTTCCCCCACCCACCCACTCCCACCTCTGTGCCCTCAAATTCCCCTACACAGATGTTCTTCAGCAGATGAATGTATACAGAAAATGTGGTACATTTACACAATAGAGTACTACTCCGCTATTAAAAACAATGAACTCATGAAATTCTTAGGCAAATACATGAAACTAGAAAATACCATCCTGAATGAGGTAACCCGATCACAAAAGAACACACATGGTATGCACTCACTGATAGGTGTATATTAGCCAAATGCTCAGAATACCCAAGATACAATTCGCAGACCACATTAAACTCAAGAAGGAGGAAGGCCAAAGTGAGGATATTTTGGCTCTTCTTAGAACGGGGAACAAAATACTCACAGGAGCAAATATGGAGGTTTATGAAGGAAAGGCCATCTAAAGACTGCCCCACCTGAGTATCCATCCCTTATAAAGTCACCAAACTCAGACACTATTGCAGATGCCAAGAAGTTCATGCTGATAGGAGTCAGCTATAACTGTCTCCCGAGAGGCTCTGCCAGAGCCTAACAAATACAGAAGCAGATGCTTGAAGTCCACCATTGGATGAAGCACCATGTCCTCAATGGGGTCCCCAATGTAAGAGTTAGAGAAAGGACTGAAGGAACTGAAGGTGTTTTCAATCCCAAAGGATGAACAATAATATCAACCACCTAGACCCCCTAGAGCTCCCAGGGACTAAGCCACCAGCCAAGGAGTACACATGGAGGGACCCATGGCTCTAGCTGCTTATGTAGCAGAGGATAACCTTGTAGGACAACAATGGGAAGAGACACCTTTGATCCTGTGAAGGCCAGATGCTGGCTTTATATTAGTGTTATTACCAACTAGATGCCCAACAATACTGTTAGTCATACAAGTTCCTTGCCATATATATCCTCGTGGATAACTCCCAATAAATGCAGCCAGCCATACATCCCTTTTCATTTCCTTCCTAACATAGTTAGTCTGCTCTTCTTCAACTATGATGAAAATACTGCATGCACAGTGACATTGAAACAAGAAAATCATTGTTTTTCAAAGAATGGTGTGTATGCTACTATTGTCAGGTTTAAATGTAATGCCATTAGGAAAGGGTAGTAAATGTGTAAATAAACCTGTTTATCAGGACAACTCAACTATTGCTGTCTGAATGGTTCCTGTTCAGGATTCCATGTATACAAAGCAAAGGTTGGGTGGTAAACTTTTGATTACTAACTGTAAACTTCATATGTTTTTGTGCCTCTGTGTGCACGTTTATGTGTGTACACAGGTGCAGATATTTACGCAAGAGTAAGTGTATATGCATGTAGGCCATAAAATCTATGTTATGCTTGAGACAGAGTCTTTCAGTGGGACATGGGGTCCATCTCCTAAGCTAGGTTATCTGGCTATACAGCTCCAACAGCCCACACTGTTTCTGAATACACACCATAATAGCCTTTGGGAATTGAACCCAGGTCTTGGTGTTTACATAGGAGGCACTTCACCACTTAGTACATCTCATCAGTTCCCTGAAATCTATACCTTAATGGCAGTTGTCTCCACAGAAAATGATTTCTATAGGTAATAACAATGTAGATCCTAGTTACTGATGAGTCTTCTGACCTAGGAGTATATTCCTTTGCCCAATCCCTTGAGGTCAGCTTTTCCAACAGAGTAGGGACTGGGTCCTGCAGATGCTCTCTTTTAAACTGGTGAAATTGCTC
Source organism: Apodemus sylvaticus (assembly GCF_947179515.1). Classification (NCBI taxonomy): domain Eukaryota; kingdom Metazoa; phylum Chordata; class Mammalia; order Rodentia; family Muridae; genus Apodemus; species Apodemus sylvaticus. Next base: position 28,811,144 of record NC_067483.1, read on the forward strand.
ACTAAAATATCTGGACATTTGATTTTTGCAGAAATCATTTAACTCACATCAGAGGAGGTAGTGGTGTTAATGACTGTAAGATTAACTTCAAATACTTGTTTCTTGTTCTGGCTCATTGGAGGAACTGGCAGCTGCTCATGAAAAACTGGACAGGCACAGCAGGGCCCTGTGCCCATGGCTGCCATGACTGCAATCTGTCTGCTAGACTGACATATGCTGTGTCCCTTGTGAATCTGTGAGACAACTTAGGAAAACACTGAGAGAAAGAGAGAAATGACCATTGTCTTTTAGGAGGAAGAGGAGAAACAAAATTTCAATGCAATTTACTAATTTTTAGAGTAAAATATAAGTAAAACCATCTCCTTCCACTCCTTCTGGCATTCTTGGGTGCTCTTCTTAGCACCAGCTTCATTTTTATTTCCAGAAAATTATTGGAAATTAATTGGACCACCTTCCCCCAACTTCCACACATACTGTTGCCTTTATTTTAGAAATAGACTCCTAGATATTTTCATTTAGTTGTTTAATAATGGTGATGGGTGGTTTTATGTCTACTTAGCACAGATTTATATATGTATTTTGAAAGAGGAACTTCAACTGAGAAAATGTCTCCACCAAATTAACAGTACCAAGTCTACAAGGTTGTGTCTAGATTCACATTTGATCTCAGCAAGTATAAGAAAACAAACTTTTTTTTTATTCGATATAATTTATTTACATTTCAAATGATTTCCCTTTTCTAGCCCCCCCCACTCCCCAAAAGTCCCGTAAGCCCCCTTCTCTTCCCCTGTCCTCCCACCCACCCTTTCCCACTTCCCCGTTCTGGTTTTGCCGAATACTGTTTCACTGAGTCTTTTATGCAACATGGAATGTATATACATTAATAATTAAAAAAAAAAGAAAAAAGAATAAAACAAACCACTTATAGAAAAAAAAGAATATAAACAAGTACTCAAGAATATGGTAGATAGGACTCTTTGTTCAAGTACTTAAATGCTGATGCAAGCTTCATTTTGGTCACTAGGTTCCTTAATAGAGAGGGTAGTTCATCCCAGGACATCTATATATCTATCTCATTTGTGTTCCATTGCCTACTCTATCCTCTGATTGTATCATTTTGTGTATTATAACTCTTCACTATTGCTAGCCCTGGGATATTTTGTTTCTGCTTTCTGGTTTTGCTATAATGTGTATGTACATATCTAGATAAATAGTGACTTTATTAAACTTTGTGCAAATTACTAAAAAAAAAAGAAAGAAAGAAATAAAGAAAACAAACTTAGTAAGTCAGGAGCAAGCCAATAAGCAGCATCCCTCCTTGGCCTCTGTATCAGTTCTTGCCCCAAGATCCTGCCTTGAGTGCTTCCCTTCTTTGACTTTGCCTGATAATGGATTAGAAGCTACAAGGTGATATTAACCCTTTCCTTCACTAGTTGCTTTTAGCCATTGTGTTTTATCACAATAGAAACCCTAATTAAGGAAATAACACTTTGTTATTTTCATAATGAGGCACTTTTCTTCTGAACTGCAACCAGTTGTGAAGGATCTGCTTCTACTAATCATGCCCTTGAATATTTAAATATTTCTTTGTCTCATGAACATAATACAATTTCTAGCATTTTACTACAATTGCTTTTTGTTCCTTTATAACAAAATCTTTAAAGGATACCTATCTTTTGTCACTAATTTGGCACAACCTAGAATCACCTGGAATGAGTCTCAATGACAGGTTATGTATTTCAGGTTGACTTATGAACATGTCTGTGAGGATTGAGTTCATTGATATGGGAAGACCCAGCTCACTGTGGACAGTCCCAGGCCACAGGCATGGTGTCCTGACTGTATAGTGAGGGAGAAAAAAAACTGAGGACAAGCAAGGGAGAAAGGGAGCATAGTGCCACTCCTTTCTGCTACTGACTGGACATAATGGGACTAAGTGTTTGAAGTATCTGAGTTGACTTCCCCACAATGAGAGAATGAGCATGGAGTTGTAATCTGAAATAGATCCTTTCTCTCTTAAGTTACTTTTGTCCTGGTGCTTTAATATTACAGCAGCAGAAATTAAAATAAAATAGTTTTCAGAGACTCTGTTTCTAACCCCTGTTTTGCATTATGCTTTATCTCATCATATTTTGAGACCTACTGTCCTGCCAAATTCTCTTACCAGGATCAGCAAAAATTTCCTAAATCCAGTCCTAAATCTTCCTCATACTTATCAGTCACCACTTTATCAAGCTTACCATATTATTTTCATACAGATTTTTTTTGTTCATGCTATTTTGGCAACAATCTCATATATTCTAAGATGGCCTTGAACCTCCTATGTACTCGGGTGTAGCCTTGAACTTCTGATCTTCCTGCATTCACATTTGAGAACTGGCTTAATAGACATGTGTCACTGTTTTCCTCTCAGGGTTTTTGGTTTGACCTCAATTTCTCTGACAATTAAAGAATTAAAAGCCAGAGCAAGAAAACAAGTTTTATAAAAAATCAAAAGAACATATGTACACTCATAAAGAAGGCTCCTCAGGAGGCAAGGACTTAGAAACTAACATCCATTTAAGCATTTTTGGTGGCCTGGGACACCTGCATTGGCCAGTTTCATCAAAAAAGCATGGGCAGATCAACTCACAGCCCATGTACAGAGTTTGTCTAGAATATGTTTGAGTACGGTAGTTGAAAGAGGGCAAATGGTGTCGTAGGGGTGGGGACTATCAAGCCTCTGTTCTGGAAGAAGCTAGAGTATAACATCTTATTGATTTATGGCTTATTTTCCTACCTGTCTGCCTGTCAGGGGTTATATGACACTTTTCTTTCCTCATAACCACACTTGGTTTATGCTATGGTTGTGGACATGGAACCCAGGGCTTTGTGAATACTAAATAAGTGTTCTACCTATGGAGCTGAGTCTCAGACCTTTAGATGTTTGTCTTAAGTCTTACTTGCATTTTCTACTGCCTTTTCATAACCATTAAATACTGGTTTTGAGCTGGCCCTGTGACTGTCTTAAAGATCTATTCCAGTTAGAAATCATCTATATGATGATAATTCTTGTTTGATTCTTTTGTTTCATTTGTTTTTCTTTCCTTTTATTGGATATTTTCTGTATTTACATTTAAAATGCTATCCCCTTTTCCAGTTTTTTCTCTGTAAAACCCCTATCCAATCCCTCCTCCCCTTTCTTCTTTGATGGTGCTCCTTCACCCACCAACCCACTCACACTTGCCTCCCTGATCTGGCATTCCCCTACACTGGGGCATCCAGCCTTCATAGGATCAAGGACCTCTTCTCCCACAGATGGCCAATAAATGCTGTATTTGCTGCTGGAATCATGGGTCCCTCTATGTGTACTCTTTGATTGGTGATTTAGTTCCTGGGAGCTCTGGATGGTCTGGTTGGTTGTTATGTTTTTTCTTCCTACAGAGTTGCAAACCCCTTCAGCTCCTTCAGTCCTTTCTTTAACTCCTCCATTGGGGACCCAGTGCTCAGTCCAATGGTTGACAATGGATAGGCTGATGTTATTTGGGGATTGAAAGGGTTTTGCAGCCAGGTGGTTCCGTCTCTGGATTGCCTTTCCTTCAGATTATGCTCCGTACTTTGTCTCTATATTTTCTCCTGTGAGTATTTTGTTTCCCCTTCTAAGAAGGACTGAAGTATTCACTCTTTGGTCTTCCTTCTTCTTGAGTTTCATGTGGTCTGTGAATTTTATCTTTGGTATTCCAAGCTTTTAGGCTAATATCCACTAATAAGTGAGTGCATACCATGTGTGTTCTTTTGAGATTGGGTTACCTCACTTAGGATAATATTTTCTAGTTTCATGCATTTGCCTAAAAATTTCATGAAGTCATTGTTTTTAATAGCTGAGTAGTACTCTATTGTGTAAATGTACCACATTTTCTGTATTCATTCCTCTATTGAGGGACATCTGGGTTGTTTCCAGCTTCTGGGTATTATAAATAAGGCTGCTATGAACATAGTGGACTATGTGTCTTTGTTATATGTTGAGGCATATTCTGGATGTATGCCTAGGAGTGGTATAGTTGGGTCCTCAGGTTGTACTATGTTCAGTTTTCTGAGGAACCACCAGATTGATTTCCAGAGTGGTTGTAAAAACCAGCTAGAAAACCCACCAACAATGGAGGAGTGTTCCTCTTTCTCCATATCCTTGCCAGCATCTGCTGTCACTTGAGTTTTTTGTCTTAGCTATTCTGACTGGTGTGAGGTGGAATCTCAGGGTCATTTTCATTTGTACTTAAAATGATTAAGGATGTTGTGCATTTTATTCTTTACTTACATTATTTCATCTGAAGCTAGGCATATTTTTTCTTCCCAATTTACTGTTGACTATGTTTAAGAAGACATAAAATGTTAACACATGAAAATCATTGCTCCTGATTGCCCCAACCAATCCTGCTATTCTTAAAGCTATTTAACTTTGTGTCATTCTTGATTCTTCTCTGTCCATCTCACCTTGAATCAAACTTACTGTCAGATCATGTATGCTGTATGTTAAAAATATCCAGAGTCCAGCATTTGTGCATTGAACCTCACCATCAGTCCCTGCCCTGGTTTGTTGGTAGTGATGCTCCTTAACAGTCACTTTGATTGCTTCATTGCTTTGTACAATCTATTCTATGCATAGAAGGAGCTTCTGACAAACCCTTAAAACCCAAGTTGGTGCTAAACAAAGTCCTAGACAACAACACCCCCCCCCCCAAACTCCATTATGCTGTAACCACTCAGGATGTGATCCATTTCAGTTTGCACTGTTGCAGGCAGTCTGCTGTCTTATTGTTCATGTGGCATATGCTGTCCCATATGTGGCATGTACTCCTACTCTCAGCACTTCTTACCTTTTCCTCTTCTGAAAACATGTTTCCCCAGAAAAACTTAGTGGTTTCTTGTCTCATTGAATACTCGTATTCTCTGTAAGAATCTTACTCCATTAAGTTGTCTAATTTTTCAATGTTTTCCGCAATTCAAATTGCTTACTCCTTTCCTACTTCCATAGACTCCTCCCCCTCTCATGTACCATGTATTACACTTGTTTGTTGACTTACGTACAACTTTGAACTTATCCTACAAAGGTGTCAATTGCATTGTGCACAATTGTTGTTCTGTGTTGGTTATGGTAATATGTGCAGCCTCCAGAATAATGTACAATAGAAACAGCTCATGTGAAACATGCATTAAGTGATTAGAAATTGTATATACAATTGCTTAGTAACTGTTGAATTAAATTCATAGGTGATGCTCAGGAATTAATTATTTAAAACAGTAATGAAGGATTGGTTCTCTTTTAACATTATATTTAGTGTGTATGACACAGACTTGTAGGATTTCTGGACCTCAGAGACCTGAACACTACATCCTGATCACAATCCATTACTAGCTCTTGCCTGGGGATTTTGGTTGGTCATTGTCTCTAAAGTTCATAATATCTATAAATATATTTAGTAATATCCATATCATATATCCATAATTATATATATATCCTTATTTCCATAATGATATCTTATTTCCATAATGATATACATATATATCATTATGAGATATATATACACACACATATATATATATATATATATATATATATATATATATATATCACCTGTCCAACACATGCTACATTACTTTGTTAAATGTGATTGATACATTTTCCACAAATGAAGCCAATTCAATTAAGCCTTAAGGGGTTATGATTCAGGAGTTATAAAATATATTTTTAAAACAAATCTCAACAAATTTTACCTCTTCTGGGTGTCATCTCCTTTTGCGTCAGTATCTGGTGCCTATGGTATTTCCATTATGAGCTTTCCTTTCCTTGTTCAATGAGGAACATTGATAGAGCAACATCTCTTGACTTCTTGCTCCAACTTTCCTATTGAAGCTGCTGATGTTTATTGTAGTTCTCAAATATCATTTTTTATTGCTTATGCCAAAAATCAACAAATGTGTCTAGACTTCACCTAAATTAATGTGACAGTCAATTACAAGATTATTTGAGATGTGCCAAAAATGTGAACCACAAAAGAGAAAACTGATGTATAGAGCAAGTGAACTAAAGTACTAATGAACAATTTTATCACTGCTGCAGTAAGAAGTTCTACAAAACAAATTCAAACAATTTATAATCAAAACACAATAGAGATAGAATTTTCTGTAACATTTATTTATTTTAAAAATGTGTCCTTTTTTTCTCCTATTGTCTCAAATAGATGATCAGAAACTAATTGCTTGAAACTTTAGTGATACTAATATGATTCAACAACACATGTAAAACTTTATTTCTTGTATAGGTGCTTTGCTTGCTTGTATGTATGTGTACTGCATGGATAAATGATTTCCCCAGAGCCCAGAAGAGGGTGACAGAACTCCAGAGACTGAGTTACTGATCATTGTAAGCTACCAAGTGGATACTAGGAGTCAAACTTTGTTCCTGTCTAAGAGCAGTGTTTATAATCACCCAGCCTTCTCTTCAGTAGGTAACTACACATTTTTAATGCATTTAATTCACTATTTTCTACTTGTAGATGATGAAGAGATGCCAAAGCTGATGTGGAGAGAAACATTAATTCCTTGAAGTTTATTAATTAGTGTTTTACTTTAGTCAACCTATGAACTATATTCACTATAGTTTCAGGGAAGCTTAAAAGTAATAGTCCAGGGGCTGGAAGGATTGCTCAGGGGTTAAAGGCTTGTGCTGCTAGTACAGAAACCCAATACACATGCCAGGCTCATACCTACGTGTAATTCCAGCTCCAGAGAAATCTGAAACATTCTTCTAACTGTAATTACACAGGCAGATACCAACCCCGCTCCTCACATATGTACATGTTATTAAAAAATGAATCAAAACAATAAAAATTAAAAGAGTACTTTTGAAGCTCTTGATAAGACAAAGGCAGACTCATGGGGATTTTTTTTTTTACAGCTGAAAACAAAAGGCAAACACCAGTACATTCAGTGTAGAGATCCACAGGAGAGAGCTATTTCTGTCATTTTCTAAGCAACTCCCAATTCAACTAAACTAGCTGTGTGGCTCAAAGTGCTAAGACAATAGGAGTTCCCACAAGGCTTTAAATTAGTGTCCATGTCCACCAGCATTTTGCAAGCATTAAATAAGGATGAAGAAATGGCGTAGAGTCTGTCCTTCACTTGAGCAAGAAGACTAGGGAATAGAATGTGTGCTAGCTCTGCAGGAAGACCATTTATGCCGAAGATACTCATTTAACATTTGTTACCTTTTAACTATGGATAAGTAAGTATGTGGGTTTTAAAACAATTCAGAAATCATCCCCTTAATTTACTTTCCAGTTCATTCATTAAATATTTTTACAGCTGCTATGTTATTTTCATTTTCCATGTATAAATATTTTCTCTGTAAATATATATATATATAGTATGTATTTTTACTTCATGCATGTAGTACACACAGAGTCTAGAAAAGGATGTCAAACCCACTGAATTGAAGTCTCTGGTAGTTGAGAGCTGCCATATGGGAGCTAGGAACTGAACCTGGGTTCTCTACCAGGGTAGCAAATGCTCTTGAACACTGAGCATTGCTTTAATCCTCTAAATATCAACTTCTCATTTTGTAGGTGCTAAACATACATGAAAATGAGTTACAGAATTTGCTGTCAATAGATTCATTATTTAATTTTTTACTGTCTATTATTCAAAAATAATGCTTAGCCTATCAAATCTAAAAATTCAAAAATACCAGGTCAGCAGTTTATGAGCCAAGAGCTCTGGAGGTTGCTCAGTTGGTAAGGTGCTTGCCCAGTAAGTATGAGGATCTGAGTTTAGATCCTCAGCACATGTGTAAAAGGTGGACATGGTGGTTCATGTCTATAATTTCATTGCTAGGGAGGCAGAGATAGGAGCTTTCCTAAAGCTTGTTGGCCACCTTGTCTTGCAAAACCAATGAGCTACAGGTTCAATGAAAGATCCCCATCTCAGAAATAAGGTAGAAAGTAATCACGGAAAATACTGGACAACAACCTCTGGTCTCCTATATGCTCAGATATATGCCTGTGCATCAGCATGCACACATGCAGCAAGAATTCCTTCCCTAAGACAAAATATGCAATGTCTATGCCATTCTTCATGCTCTAAGAACAAACTAACGTTTTACTTCAAAGTTTATCCGAAGTGTCAACTAGTTGATTGGTCATATTTACAGAACATGGGAAAACAGTTGTTGGCAGGAGCTTTGATGACCCCATAGCACTCGATGGATAGTTAAGCCTACACAAATGACAGCATCTTCATACCCTCCTAGATGAAAGTTCACAGGATTTTTCACTGTCCAATTGCATTAGTGCAGAGAAAATATGTGATTAGACAGGGACAATAGGGCAGAGTTAAGAGTTGTAGAGAGAGGGAGCATCCCAGAGGTGAGTAGAAGAACCACGGTCTTGGACATGAACCCAAGTGGCAATTATCATCCACAAGTAGCTAAGTTTTCACAAGGTTAGAAACGTCAAAACTTTTATTGTCAATTGGCTCTAAAATTATTGTATTGACATCTTGTAAATTGTGATATTATTTACACATAAATCTGATTTGTTAATTAAGCCTTAACAGTCTTGATTCTACAGGGTAATTAGGTGTTGTAGCAGATGGGATAGGGGAGCATTGCATGGTAGCATGAGGTATTTGAGACCCCTGCCAGAGACATGGCTCGACAGTGGCTAGAGAGCTGGAGGGGTCACTTTTTAATATTTCCTGAAACAATGAACATCTCTTCAGTTACATTTTCTCATCCTATATAGTCTAGAACCTCTGAAGCCCTCAGTGCCATGTGTAACTAAGGCAGAATTTCATAGAACTGAGTAGGAGTAGCTGGACTCTCTGATGAGGGTACCAATAGTCCATAAGCTTGTTCAATGGCTTACAGGTAGGCACAGCTGATATTATGATAATAGCTGTTTTGTTCATAGGATTTCATTCTACAACAACATGTGAATCATCCTTCACATAAATCTTTCATGCACAAAAACATAAATACATACATTCACACACACATACACACACACACACACACACACACACACACACACACCACACTTCCTAATCAGTAATATATGGACCACTTCTCAGATTGCTTTCCAAAACCAGGAAATTATTGATGAAATGTGTATTTTATTGTATGGTACTTGTTGTTTGATGGACCACTTTTTGCATTCATCTTTTAGGGAAATGCATAAGAAATCCACAAAGTATGCCTGAGGGAGCTATTCACAGTTCTTGTTAGAGTAAATTGATATTAACATTTTTGTAGGAGATACCAATGAAATTCTTTTGTCAGAAAAACCCCCTTCCTATACATAGCCCAAGGCATTGTTTCATGAGCTATAAATGTATATTCCCCAGCAATATAACAATGTAGAATTGGTTATTATTAGAAATTACTAGAAATAGAATTGGTTACTATTAGAAAGGCAGTGAGAAGATGATCACCAGCAGATTGTATTGCTGTGGAAATAGGTATATAAGCAAGCAAAACATTAATTTCAGCATGTAGCTAAAATAGACACAGTATACATACTGTATCAGGTATCACTAAGCAATGTAATCTTTTATGCAAAGTACTTGAATTTTCAAAAACAGTACCATTTAGTACAGGAAGCATGTGTTACCATGAGGACTAGGAAACTTCCTCTGCATGTTAGAAAGATGTGAAGATGGAAATAGTTTATAATATGACAAATACATACTGGAAAATTTCCAAGCAATTTCTGTACTTTCAAGAAATTTTACTGACCAATACTGTACAATCTTTAGGAAAATAGCTATACTTAGGGTGGTTATACCAGGTATTTAGGATATAGATAATTCTATTGCCATTGGTGGGTGAACATGTTATCCTGAGAAAACAAAATTTAATTTTCTATATAGGACATCAGCGAAAGACAAAAAAGAAAATGACCCCATACAAATTTAGCTTGATGAAACCCTGAGTTTTATAAAGATTGCTTCTAGGAGTATGTGTCAAGAATTATTTACAGAAATATGGGACACTTATAAGTGTTTATACATCTGAAGAAAATGTCTCATCAACAGCCACCTGTTTGTATTTCCTTTGGGAGAGACAAGCTCTGATGAATCCATCCCAGGTAGCAACTTTCAACAGTCTCTAAATTTTTAGTGAGGGAAAGGGACCTCAGTAGATTATGGATAGGGCAAAAAGTCAAGATTTTCTTCAGCTAATCACAGATATTGAGTGTTCAAGATTACAATGGTCATGTCATATTCAGAGGACAATATTCTACAATAGATCTCTATTAAATTGTAAAGTTACTATTGATGAATCAAGAGTCTGAACATCTGAAACAAAACTACTGAAATAGCATATAGGTCAATGAGAATGGTTGTCCTGGGGTTAGTGAATAAGAAGACACAATTCTTCATATTTCATAACTTTTTATATAAAAAATCTCTTTTTATTTTTTGAAATTATTGTAGAGTTACATTATTTCTTCCTTTCTTTTCTTTCCTCCCAGCCTTCCCATATACTCCATATACTCATCCTTAACTTTGTCAGAATGACCTCTTTTTCCACCAATTGTTATTACATGAACATATGCATGTATATATATATAATACTAAATATAACCTGATCAGTCTATATACTGTTATACTGTTATTTCTCTCATTCTCAGGTAATTTCTATCTTTGATGCTTAAATATTGATTCTCAAATTAATGGAACATAGAATAACCATAAAAAGAGACCTATAGACATGCCTCTGAGGAGTCTCTAGATAGGTCACATTGAAAAGACCCATACAAACTACGTGAGACATCCTAGACTGGCCAGAAAGAAGACAGATCATCATCAGCTTCATTTATCTCTGATTCCTGACTGTGGGTACCATATTACCAGCCGTTTGCTGCCCTTGCTGCCCATGCTTTCCCTACCATAATAGTACCCTTAAACTGCAAGCTAAAGGAACCCATGCTTGATTATATTACTTTTGTCAGGCATTTGTTGTAACAAAGGAAACATCTGTTACTAAGCACTTTCCACTAAACCATAGAGTACAAATGTGTTTTTAAGAAATGTCAGGTAAACAAATATTTATGATCAAAGTTATTGCCTTGAGTTTAAATCATTTGCAGTCAAGTATTTAAATACCCCTGCGCCTACAGCTTCGGGTATGTGAAAGGCCTCTCATGCAGGTGAAGACACCTCTAGTGTCTCTGGAGTCTAAAAGCCAGGAAGTAGTCTTGGAGATCTGACTCTGCTTGCCATGTTAGGTTGTGTAGATGAAGAAAGTAGAGAAAATTATTCACCAGGAGAAGCACAATATAAGCATCTTGCTTCTGTCACTCAGCCCTTGAGGGCAGGAGTTTTCAGATTTTTTTTAGGATCATAAAATATTTAAGTATGTAGTCAATGAGCTCTTCATTTATAATTTCAGTTATGTAAACATGGTTATATTCAAAATATTTAAAGAAAATAAAACAAATAAAAATTGTGTGAAAATGATTTGCTTTCACTTTGTAGATAAGAACAAGGTAGGAAATTATATTTATTTATGACACACTTAGAAAAAAATACACAAACTTCACTGTCATTTGGCTTTATTAAGAAATATGTTTTCTTTTTAAACAATTATTTATTTACTATGTATAATAGATAGCCTTACATGTTATGCATATACTTAGAGGTTAGAGAACAACTTGCAGGAATCCATTTTCTTCTTTTTTTAAATTTATTGATATATTTATTTACATTTCAAATGATTTCCCCTTTTCTGGACCCCCATTCCCCGAAAGTCCCATCAGTCCCCTTCCCTCCCCCTGTTTTCCCACCCAACCCTTCCCACTTCCCTGTTCTGATTTTGCTATATACAGCTTCACTGAGTCTTTTCAGAACAAGGGTCCACTCCTCCGTTCTTCTTGTACCTCATTTGATGTGTGGATTATGTTTTGGGTATTCCAGTTTTCTAGGTTAATATCCACTTATTAGTGAGTACATACCATGATTCATCTTTTGAGTCTGGGTTACCTCACTTAGTATGATATTCTCCAGCTCCATCGATTTGCCTAAGAATTTCATGAATTCATTGTTTCTAATGGCTGAATAGTACTCCATTGTGTAGATATACCACATTTTTTGCATCCACTCTTCTGTTGAGGGATACCTGGGTTCTTTCCAGCATCTGGCAATTATAAATAGGGCTGCTATGAACATAGTGGATATGTATCCTTATTACATGCTGGGGAATCTTTTGGGTATATGCCCAGGAGTGGTATAGCAGGATCTTCTGGAAGTGAGGTGCCCAGTTTTCGGAGGAACCACCAGACTGACTTCCAGAGTGGTTATACCAATTTGCAACCCCACCAGCAGTGGAGGAGTGTTCCTCTTTCTCCACACCCTTGCCAACACCTGCTGTCTCCTGAATTTTTAATCTTAGCCATTCTGACTGGTATAAGGTGAAACCTCAGGGTTGTTTTGATTTGCATTTCAATAATGACTAATGAAGTTGAGCATTTTTTAAGGTGTTTCTCTGCCATCCGATGTTCTTCAGCTGAGAATTCTTTGTTTAACTCTGTACCCCATTTTTTAATAGGGTTGTTTGGTTTTCTGGAGTCGAACTTCTTGAGTTCTTTATATATATTGGATATTAGCCCTCTATCTGATGTAGGATTGGTGAAGATCCTTTCCCAATTTGTTGGTTGCCGATTTGTTCTCTTGATGGTGTCCTTTTCCTTACAGAAACTTTGTAACATTCTTCTTTACCATGTGGGTTTCAGGGATTGAATGTAAGTCACCAGTCCTCAGGGCAAGCACCTTTATCTACAAAGCTATCTTATTTGCTTGAGATAATTCATTTTCAGTCTGCAAAATTTAAAGATCTTGCAGATAGTCATGTGATAATTCTAGGAGAGGCTCCCTGAAACATACATGTAGGATAAAATCAAATCTTGTAAATGAGATACCAGGGAGTTTTAAATGCCAATTTAAATTCTGCATTATTATGTGCTGGGTTGTATTGTCACAAGTTATGATCACGGCATCATTGGTGGTTTTTAGAAATTAAATACACATATTTTCTGTCTGCAGGGATGCAAAAGGATCACTAGGTACTGTATCAACCTGAGCTTTAGATCTCTGGTGGTGCAAACCACCAGGGGTCTGCCTGCACTCAGGAACTGAGCACATAGGCCAGTTTGTCTGTCAGCCCGCCTGGCACAGGGTCTGTGTCCTGCCAGAGAGCTGGGGAAGGAAAGAAGCCCCGAGGCCTTACTCACTGCCTGCCAGGACAGAAAAGGGTCACTAGGTACTGCAGCATCCTGAGCTTTAGATCTCTGGTGGTGCAAACCGCCAACGGTCTGCCTGCACTCAGGAACTGAGCACATAGGTGGTTTGTCTGCCAGCCCACTGGGCTTGGGGCCCATGTCCTGACCAGGGAGCTGCAGAAGGAGAGAAGCCCCGCAGCCATATTTGCTGCCTGCCCTGACAGAAAAGGATCACTAGTTACTGTATCACCCTGAGCTTTAGATCTCTGGGGGTGCAAACCACCAGGGGTCTGCCTGCATTCAGGAACTGAGCACATAGGAGGTTCAACTGCAAGCCAGTCCATCGTGGGACCTGTGTCCTATATACAGGAACACATGAAGGACATACTTAAAGAAATTCAGGAGAAAATGGATCAAAAATTAGAAACCCTTACAAGGGAAACACAAAAATCATTGAAAGAAATTCAGGAGAATAAAAAAGCCAATAATGAGGAAATGCAAAAATCACTTAAAGAAATACAGGAGAACTTTGATCAACAGGCAGAAGTCATGAAAGAGGAAACACAAAAATTGCTTAAAGAATTAGAGGAAAACACAAACAAGAAAATGAAGGAAGTGAGCAAAAACTTCCAGGATCTAAACACAGAAGTAGAAGCAAATAAGAAAGCACAAAGGGAGACAACTTTGGAGATAGAAAGCCTTAGGAAGAAATAAGGGACCATAGACACAAATATCAACAACAGAATACAAGAGATAGAAGAAAGAATCTCAGATGCCGAAGATACCATAGAAACCATGGACTCAACAATTAAATAAAATGCAAAATGCAAAAAGCTTGTAACCCAAAATATCCAGGAAATCCAGGACACAATGAGAAAGCCAAATCTAAGGATTATAGGCATTGATGAGAGTGAAGACTTACAACTGAAAGGGCCTGTAAATATCTTCAACAAAATTATTAAAGAAAACTTCCCTAACCTAAAGAGAGAGATGCCCATGAATATAGAAGAAGCCCACAGAACTCCAAACAGACTGGACCAGAACAGAAATACCTCCCGTCACATAATAATAAAAACCCCAAATGTACTAAACAAAGAAAGAATACTTAGGGCAGTAAGAGAAAATGGGCAAGTAACTTATAAAGGAAGACCTATCAGAATTACACCAGATTTCTCACCAGAGACCATGAAAGCTAGAAGATCCTGGGCGAAGCTCATGTAGACTAAGAGAACACAAATGCCAGCCGAGACTACTATACCCAGCGAATCTCTCAATTACTATAGATGGAGAAACCAAGATATTCCATGAGAAAACCAAATTTACACAATATCTTTCTACAAACCCAGCCCTACAAAGGATAATAGGGGGGAAACACCATTACAACGAGGGAAACTATACCCTGGAAAAAGCAGGATATTAAGCTTCTTTCATCAAACCCAAAGAAGATAACCACACAAGTATAAAAGATATAGTAGAGCTATTAGACAACATAAGGAAATCAAAGGGATACAAATTGGAAAGGAAGAAGTCAAACTATCACTATTTGCAGATGATATGATAGTATACTTAAGTGACCCTAAAAACAGTACTAGAGAACTCCTATAGCTGATAAACAACTTCAGCAAAGTGGCTGGCTACCAAATCAATGCAACCAAATCAGTAACCTTTATATATTCAAAGGATAAGCAGACTGAGAAAGAAATTAGGGAAATGACTCCCTTCACAATAGCTACAAACAGCATAAAGTATTATGGGGTGACTCTAATCAAACCAGAGAAAGACCTATATGACAAGAATTTCAGATCTCTGAAGAAGGAAATCGAAGAAGATCTCAGAAAATGGAAAAATCTTCCATGCTCGTGGATTGGCAGGATTAATATAGTGGCCATCTTGCCAAAGGCAATCTACAGATTCAATGCTATCCCCATAAAAATCCCAACCCAGTTCTTCATAGAGCTAGAAAGAGCAATTTTCACATTCATCTGGAATAACAAAAAACCCCAGGATAACTTAAACTATTCTCAACAGTAAAAGAACTTCAGGGGGATTCAGTATTCCAGACTTTAAACTTTACTACAGAGCAGTAGTGATAAAAACTGCATGGTATTGGTACAATATCAGGCAAGTGGATCAATGGAATAGGATTAAAGACCCAGAAATGAACCAACACACCTATGGTCACTTGATCTTTGACAAAGGAGCTGAAAGCATCCAGTGGCAAAAAGATAGTCTTTTCAACAAATGGTGCTGGTTCAATTGGAGGTCAGTATGCAGAAGAATGCGAATTGATCCATCCTTGTCTCCTTGTAATAAGCTCAACTCCAAATGGATCAAGGACTTCCACATAAAACCTGACTCACTGAAACTAATCAAAAAGGAACTGGGGAAGACCCTGGAGGACATGGGAACAAGGGAAAAGACCCTGAATAGAACACCAATAGCTGATGCTCTAAGATCAAGAATTGACAAATGGGACCTCATAAAACTACAAAGTTTCTGAAAGGCAAAGGACAGTGTCAAAAGTACACAACATCAACCAACAGATTGGGAAAGGATCTTCACCAACCCTAAATCTGACAGAGGGCTAATATCTAATATATACAAAGAACTCAAGAAAGTAGAACCCAGAGAACCAAATAACCCCATTAAAAAGTGGGTTACGGAGCTAAACAAAGAATTTTCACATGAAGAACCTTGGAGTGCTGAGAAACACCTTAAGAAATGTTGAACATCATTAATCATTAGGGAAATGAAAATCAAAACAACTCTTGAGATTTCACCTCACACCAGTCAAAATGGCTAAGGTCAAAAACTCAGGAGACAGCAGGTGTTGGCGAGGATGTGGAGAAAGAGGAACACTCCTCCACTGCTGGTGGGATTGCAAGATGGTGCACCCACTTTGGAATTCAGTCTGGCGGTTCCTCAGAAAGCTGGGCATGACACTTTCTGAGGACCCTGTTATACCACTCCTGGGCATATATCCAGAGGATTCTTCAGCATGCAATAAGGACACATGCTCTACTATGTTCATAGCAGCCCTATTTGTAGTAGCCAGAAGCTGGAAAGAACCTAGGTGTCCTTCAACAGAGGAATGGATACAAAAAATGTGGTATATTTACACAATGGAGTACTATTCAGCCATTAGAAACAATAAATTCATGAAATTCTTAGACAAATGGATGGAGCTGGAGAACATCATACTAAGTGAGGTATCTCAGTCTCAAAAGATCAATCATGGTATGCACTCACTGATAAGTGGATATTAGCCTAGAAACTTTGAATACCCAAGACATAATCCACAAATTAAATGATGGCCAAAAAGAACGGAGGAGTGGCCCTGGTTCTGGAAAGACTCAGTGCAAGAATATAGGGGAATTCCAGAACAGGGAAGTGTGCAGGGGTAGATGGAGGAACAGGGGGAGGGAAGAGGGCTTATGGAACTTGCGGGGAGTGGGGACCCAGAAAAGGGGAAATCATTTGAAATGTATATGAAAAATATATCAATAAAACAAGAAAAATATATAATTAAAAAAAAGGAAAAAAAAAGAAATTAAATGCACAAGGAAACTAGAGGAAACGACAGAGAAAATGACCTATCTTTTTCTGATTGAAACAAAATGCCCTTCAAAGGAAAGAAAGTTGGAAACCCCAGTGTGTACACACTTACTTGGCTCTTTGGTAGTGATTAGAGTACCTTGCTTTTATTAATTTTTGTTTTTTTTTTCAAGACAGGGTTTCTCTGTATAGCCCTGGCTGTCCTAGAACTCACTCTGTAGACCAGGCTGGCCTGGAACTCAGAAATCCACCTGCCTCTGCCTCCAAAGTGCTGGGATTAAAGGCATGTGCCACGACCACCCAGAGTGCCTTGCTTTTATTTTACTTATTATTGTGTGTCTGTGGTGTTTACCTGGTGATGGTGGGCACATACAAGCCTCAGCACACGTGTGACATTGGACTCATCCCTTCTTCTATCTTCTGCATTCTGAGGATTTCACTTAGGTTGTCAGGGTACTGTCTCAAGTGCCTTTACACATTGTTTTAGCTCACTGGTCTATGATTAAAAATTTTCTTCATTTGTGCATCAACTCTGATTGCTACTACACTGATATTTATAAAAAATATTTAAACAGATGAATATTTGTCTTATTGAAAAAATATCTTCATCCACTGTCTGACTCATGTTTTCCTGAAAACAATAATCTAAGTGCCTATACACAAAGACTCCCACACAAGTGTCAGGAATCATGTTCCTACTGATTGATGCTTCACTAATTCATGGGACTGGAAGAAAAACTATGTCATTATAGCAATCCCCTCTGAGGACATTCTGTAGATATTTTTGGAATATTCTGATGTTAGTTTTCTGTTCAGTTTTGCCATTATTTTTAATCTGAGACTCATGTGGGCAAATGTATTTATTTATACTGTTTGTTGCACAATCTTTAAATGGAAAACATATTAGTAAGACAAACTGGATGATTCTGTGCATAAGAGAATAAACTGATCTTGTTGAGAACCCCAGCTCACTTTCCAGTATCTATGTTGGCGGGCTCCCAGTATCCTGTCATACCAACTCCATGGGATTCAATGCCCTTTTCCGGACCCTGTATGCACATGTGTAAACATATACACATACACAAACACACACATATAGTTAAAAATTAAAAGTAAACTATTTCTACGTTCAGGAACTTTCCCCCTTCATATTGTAATTTTGTCTTCTGACTTCCTATCAGTTACTCTGTTTGGTGGTAAGGGACATTCCTCACTTGAGGTTGAGTGAGCAAATGATTTTCTAAGAATTTAAACCATCTGCTTCTTTTCATCAACAACTTGTTATCAAATGCTTTCCATTATTCTTTACAACATAATTTCAAGTAGAATTTATAAAACCCACATATAGGTTACTACAAAAATGGACTATAATCATAAAGCTTAGAAGAACTAATCACTGACAACTCACTAGTGGATTTGAGAGCTATGAACAGGAGAATTGTCATAGTTAAAATATAACTAGACTCATCTAGTGGTCAAAAATATAATACCTACTTTGTCATCTAAATCTCTCCTATATAGTCACTTTAAAGTCCACCTTCAATATATGAACATTACCTTGATTCCCACAATAATATACAGGCTTTGCATGTTTTAAAACTTCATAGAAATTAAATTACAAAGTTTGTGCCCCTTACTGCCTAGTATCTTTCACTCAGCATAATGCTGATTGATCTATGTGATACATGACAGTAACTCATTCATTTTAATGTGGAATGTTATTTCATGGTATGGATGCATAACAATTTGTCCATTGATCTGCTAATGGTTACTTGGACTATTTCCAGATTTCCTTTTATTGATAAAATGGCTGTTGGCATTAGGTATAGAAGGCTTTTTGTAGGAATATACTTTCTTTTCTCTTTGAAATATAATTTCTTTTCTCTTTTCAATAGTACACACACATATGTATGTATATGCATATGTATATGTGTATGTCCTAGTAAATTTCTAGGACATTTATATTTGGGCTTTTGATGACAGGCAAAATTTTCCATAAATAAGTGGTATGTCATTTTGCTAGTTTCAAGAGAGAGGGTTCTGTTTACAGCCAACACTTGGGTCTTGTCTTTCATAGAAATAAATTTTGGTACAGGGAGATGGCTCAGCAGCTAAACTTGCTGATACTGATTAACAGGTTTGCTCTTTTTTCTCCATCTGTTAAAGATTTAAAAGGCAGGAAAGTGTCATCATGCAAAGTAAAAGTTCATTGGCAAGCTTGCAGACAACTATAGTAGAAAAGGCCCTGAAGAGTTGGGAGACCACTAACTTCAAGGGAACTTGGGTTTTCATTTAAGTGTAGAGTGTCCCACCTGGATAATCTATGCCCCACCCCTTTTCTATTGGCTTGAGGTGTTTATGCACTTCTTCCATGGAAAGGAATAGACCTCTGTCTCTGTATGTTTTGAATGGCTGAGAGATCAAAGAGTACCCTAACCTTCTTCCTTCTTTGTGGTATGACAGGTACAGAGAGAGACCCACTACATGAGAGGGAAAGTGGGCTACACAGTAAAGAAACAGAAACTCTAAAAAAAAGACATAAAATATGGAGATTTAAAAATATAATTTCATACTCCTTGTCTACAGTTCTTTTTATGTACTAATGGGTAGCTGCTCTTCAGGTTCCCATTTGAAGCTCCTGTTAAGCCCCCTGAACCCCAACAAAATGTCCTTTCTAAAATTTTAAATAATGATTTTGTTGTGTCAAGTTTTGCAGATCTGTGTTCTACTTTCATTTCTGTTGCTATAATAAAATACCTTGATCAAATGCAATATAGGAAAGGGTTTACTTAGAGCATAGTTCTAGGAATAGCCCATTTTTGAGGGAAGTCACAGAGAAAATGGCTTAGGACAGCTGGTCGACCCACATCCCCAGTCAAGGGCATAAAGAAATGAAGGTCTGCACACTACCAGTTTGTTTCTGCTTAGCCAACTTACTTTCTTCACTGTTACATAGTTCAGGGTCCAGCCCAGGAAATGATGCCACCCATATTTCGAATGAATACCTCAGGTATCAGTCAAGATATTACACTTTAGATTGACACCTCAGGTATCAGTCAAGATATTACACTATTGGATGCAATTATCCATAGACATTAGCACATACCAACCCAATAGAGACCAATCCATTTGTGTCAAGTTGACAGCTAAAATGAACCATCATAATCTATTTGTTTTTATTGCTTATGATACCAGCATCTTTCTTACAGTTGGATTGGCTTGACTCTCCCTGATGACACATACTTTACTTGATATTAATGGAATTCCTACCATGTTCTACATGAGGCAGGCTCTCTCCTGTGACCTACTAACTTAGAGAGCCTACAAGCTATAAACTGTTTTCAATGGTATGAAAATAAAAGATGGCAAGAGCCAAAGTCATACTGCTGTCTGTGCTTACAAATGGGAAAGGTAGATAACTATAATTAGGAGCAAATGGAAAACATAATTAATCAGTTTGATAGCAAAGAACAACACAGGGAGAT
Source organism: Apodemus sylvaticus (assembly GCF_947179515.1). NCBI lineage: Eukaryota > Metazoa > Chordata > Mammalia > Rodentia > Muridae > Apodemus > Apodemus sylvaticus. The sequence continues at coordinate 28,831,437 of NC_067483.1, forward strand.
TCACAGGTTTTCCTTTCCTCCTGGGGCCCAATGGAACAAAGGAGAGAGAGAATGATAGAGGGTAGGATAAGAGCACTGTAATTACAGTTGCCTTCAATTTCATCATATTAATCTAGAAACCCTGGCAACAGCACTCTGCAGGAGACAGAAAGTGATGAATATGGCAAATTACTGCTTCCTGCAGCAATGTGGGGGTATTTCTCCAACGGATTCTTATCAATGGTCAAAGTCAGTCTAGCACATTAGTATCACTGAAGTTGAATCCTTTCCAATATAATTGTTATCTGTGAAATTGTAAAATTGAAGACAATTATTTACAAAACACGATTTATAACTTTCAGGGGACTGACTAGAAAGATAATTCAAGAAAACAAGTGAGATACATACAATGGAGAAAAACCTGGTGCAGAAGATGGAGATTGGCTCTCTCTGTCTCTGTCTTCTCTCTCCTCTCTCTGTCTCTCTGTCTCTCCATCTCTGTCTCTGTCTCTGTCTCTCTCTCTCTCTCTCTCTCTCTCTCTCTCTCTCTCACACACACACACACACACACAGAGGCACACACATACATACACAGTAAATCTTTGGACGAGGGATGGGAAAGTGTAGGTCAATGGTTTGCATTGCAATGGAAGGATCTGAATTCCATCCCCAGAGCCCACATTAACAATAGTGGGAGCAGGAAAACACACATGCAAACTTAGCACAGGGGACAGAGATAACAATACTGGCCAATGTTGCTTACTTGGAAGTTCCAGGATAGAGAGTCTGTCAGAAACAAACAAAACCCAAACAAACCAAATCAAACAAAACAAAAACACCAACCACCACTACCACTAAAACGAAACAGAACATAACACAAGATAGACCCTATTAGAGGAAGGATTGGCAATGTTGATGTCTGTCTTCACATTTAAGTTCACAAAAGCACATATGCATGTACATATGTGCAAAAACAGATTAGTAAGAAACTATTCACAATACAATCCAATGACTATTTTGTGAGTCAGTTATTATGTCAGTTTCTATAGTAAAAATTAAGGTCAGATTGTATCACTTAAGTAAAGCCACCTAGCAACTTGTACTTACAAAAATGAGTAGTGACACCGCCAATAGAAAAATGGTGTGTGTATCAGATGTGATCATGTGACATCATTTTTAGAAGGAGCTGCAGAGCATATATTGACTCCCAGTATTGAAAACTAAGTTAAGCTAGTTTGCAGCACAACAAATCATTAATTATTTAATTAACCTATATATCTGCCTATTGTGGTACTGGAGCTCAAACTCAGAGCTTTGAACAGACTGAAAAATGCTCTATGGTAGAGTGACACCCTGGCCCATTTTTTTTGCAAACTTTTGTTTTCTTTTTTGAGAACGTTTATTTCAGCTTACCCTTCTACATCACCAAAGGAAGTCAGGGCAGGAAGTGATGCAGAGGCCATGGAGGAATGTTGCTTACTATCTTGCTCAGCTTTCTTTTTTATTACATATTTTGTTTATTTACATATCAAATGTTATGCCCTTTCCTCATTTCTCTTCCAAACCACCCCTATCCCATCCCCACTCCCCCTGTACACCATTCCTGCTTCCCTGTCCTAGCATTCTCCTGGGGCAATGAGCCTTTGCAGGACTAAGGGCCTCTCCTCTCATTGATGTCCCATAAGGTCATTCTCTGCTACATATGTGGCTGGAGCTATGGGTCCCTCCATGTATACTCTTTGGTTGGTGGTTTAGTTCCTGGGAGCTCTAGGGATACTGATCGTGCAAACTTTCTGTCAGGACATTTGTATAAATGACTATTTACATCAGAGAAGCCATCACTACCAACATGAAAGTATCTTCTCAAATGCCTCTTGGGAAACAATAAGTTTGACTAGGGTTTGACTACAACAGTACGCTAGCTGAAGAACCCTCTCCCTGCCAAGCAGTGAATTGTCTATATCTTTGGAAGGGTGAGCTTTCCTATGGTTCAGGTCTCATGAACCTCTATTTATTTATTACAGTTTATCAAAACCTATAGTTTGTGATCCCTTTTGTAGATAGAAAGATCACTTCACAGGGATAGCCTAATAGCACCAGAAAGCAGTGATATTTACATTATAATTGATAATAGTATTAAAATTACAATTATGAAGTAACAATGAAAATAATTTTATAGTTGGGGTTACTAGAACATGAGGGACTATATTAAAGCATCATTGCATTGGAAAGGGGAAATCATTTGAAATGAAAATAAAGAATATATCTAATTAAAAATAAATTTAAAAAAAGATGTTAAGAACCACTGCTTTAGTAGAGAGCTATCTATAACTACACGGGGAAGGGTGGGGTTTTGTGAATCCCTTATTTAAGCAACTAATAGCTAGCTACCAATCAACTGCTGGGGACAGCATACAATGACAGGGACTGCCTGCAGTCGGACTGCCTGCAGGATGGAGACATCTCAGAAGCCTGTGATAACTCTGTAAAAACAATTGTTCCCATTTCTCCTAACTTTAACCCTAGACAACGTTTGTAAAGATTTCATTTGTTCATGACTGCTTTTCAGTTAGACTTGGTGTGCATAATTATTTTTATATCTGACTTTTTTACTTCTTTCTCTTGCTTTGGTGAATTCTGTGAGACTAGATGTTCCTTGATGATTATTAAACAATTAAAAATTGAGGCATAGCAGCCCATCCCAGCACAGTCCTAATGGCCCAGATGCATGTTCTATGTTATCATCTTGGAAACAATGTAATAACTGCACAATGGTAGTTCCTGATTAATGCTTGACTTGCAAAGGAAGTTTGAAGAAATTACTCGGAAATGAAATAGAGCCAACATTGGGACCCCAAGAAAGGAAAAAAATACTATTGAAGTCATGAAAGAAGTTGTGCATGATATTTAAGAGTAGTTCCTAGATAAGCAAGTATAGAATGCATAAAATTATAAAGCAGTAAAACTAAGTCAAAACAATAGGGACTCCTAGGAGACTCATTGTGGGCAAAGTGCAGAAGCAGAAAGCTAGTGGAACTGCTGAGTTAAGGGTTAACTTGATGTTTTCTGGCCACTGCCTGGCAACTTTGTCAATGTCATTTATCATTAGAACTTCTCAAGGAAATGCCAGTATCTGGTCTCAGAGCTCTAATCTCTTAATAATATTAACTTAAAAGTTAAAGTTTAAATAATGAAAAGTTTGCAATTATTATTTTGGAAATAATATTATTTAGTAAATAGGGAGTCTTGAAACTTTGGAGAAAAATTGTAATTCTTTTTTGTGTGTGTCTTTTTATTAGTTAATTTATTTTTTTAGACTCCATATATTATTTCCCCTCCACCCCCTTGTCCACCCTCTGACTGTTCCACATACCGTATCTCATCCCCATCCCCTGTCTCCAAATGGATGTCCACACCCCACCTGAACTCTGAACTCCCTGGGGCCTCCAGTCTCTTGAGGGGTTATATGCATCAACTCTGAATGAACACAGACCTGGCAGTCCTCTATTGTATATGCGCTGAGGGCTCCATATCAGCAGGTGAATGTTCCCTCTTTTGTGGTCCAGTGTTTGAGAGATCTCAGGTGACCTGATTAAAGGTGACTGCTGGTCTTCCTACAGGATTTCCCTTCTCCTCAGCTTCTTTCAGCCTTCCCTAATTCAACAAGAGGGGTCAGCTGTTTCTGTCCATTTGCTGTGTGCATATACCTGTATCTGACACTTTCAGCTGTTTGTTGGGTCTTCTGGAGTACAGTCATACTCAGTCCCTTTTTGTGAGTGCTCCATAGCCTCAGTAAAAATGTCAGGACTTGGAACCTCCCCTTGAGCTGGATCCTACTTTGGGTCTGTCTCTGGACCTTCTTTTCCTCAGGCTCTGCTCCATTTCAATCCTTGTAATTCTTTCAGAGAGGCACAATTATGGGTCAGAGTTGTGACTGTGGTATGGCCCCCCTCTCCCTCATTTGATGCCTTGTTTTTGTTGGACGTGGGCTTTATAAGTTCCCTCGCCCTACTGTGGGTCATTTCATCTAAGGTCTCTCACCTCCCAGGTCTCAGGTGCATTCTGGAGGGTCTCTCCAACCTCTTAACTTCTGAGGGTGCCTCTGTCCATTCTTTCTGCTGGCCCTCAGGGCTTCAGTCATTTTCCCTCACCCAAATCCAGATCATGTTCCCTTCTCCCCCCACTACCTCTTCCCCTTTGTCCACTTTCCCTCCCAGATCCCTCCCTCCCTCCTATTTGTGATTGTTTTGTTCTCACTCCCAAGTGGGACTGAGGTGTCCTCACTTGGGCACCTCAGCTTGTTGATCTTTTGTGTTCTGTGCACTGTATCTCAGGTACTCTGTACTTTTTTAACATCAACTTATTAATGAGAACATGCTTGGCTTTTGAGTCTAAGTTACCTCAGTCTGGATGATTTTTCCCTAGTTCCATTCATTTGCCTGCAAAACTCAAGATGTCTTCATTCTTAATTGTCAGGAGCCGCCCAAATGCTCCTATGACCTCCATTACAAGATGGCGCCTACATCCTGTTCTTGCTGAGCAGTAAACAGGCCGAGTGCGCATGCCCGAGAGGAATTTCCCGCCACTGAGTCTCTGCCTACCTCGTGGCGTCATATGGGGTGATGAGCTGCAGCCAACCAGGGTACGCCATGTCCAAGGCGAGAGGACCTGCCTATATAAGACTTGGGTTCACACTCCCTTGGTGTCTCCGCCCTGTAAGCTAATGCTCTCCCTCTCAAGATGCATTAAAGCTTTCTGCAGAAGGATCCTGAGTGTGCCACGTGGTTCTTGCTGGCAAGACAGAAGCGCGGGACACTTTGGATCAGTAGAATCAATGTAGTTAAAATGGCCATTTTGCCTAAAGCACTATACAGATTCAATGCAATACCCATCAAAATCCCAACTCAATTCTTCACAGAGTTAGAAAGAGCAATTATCAAATTCATCTGGAACAACAAAAAACCCAGGATAGCTAAAACTATTCTCAGCAACAAAAGAAAATCTGGGGGAATCAGTATCCCTGACCTCAAGCAATACTACAGAGCAATAGTGTTAAAAACTGCATGGTATTGGTACAGTGATAGGCAGGAGGATCAATGGAACAGGATTGAAGATCCAGAAATGAGCCCACACACCTATGGCCACTTGATCCTCGACAAAGAGGCTGAAAACATCCAATGGAAAAAAGATAGCCTTTTCAACAAATGGTGCTGGTTCAACTGGAGGTCAGCATGCAGAAGAATGCGAATTGATCCATCCTTGTCTCCTTGTACTAAGCTCAAATCCAAATGGATCAAGGACCTCCACATAAAGCCAGACACTCTGAAGCTACTAGAAAAGAAACTGGGGAAGACCCTTGAGGACATCGGTACAGGGAGAAAGTTTCTGAACAGAACACCAATAGCGTATGCTCTAAGAGCAAGAATTGACAAATGGGACCTCATAAAATTACAAAGTTTCTGTAAGGCCAGTAGTATTCTATTATGTAAATGAACCACATTTTCTGCACCCATTCTTCTGTCTTGGGACGTCTGGGTTGTTTCCAGCTTCTGGCTATCACAAATAAGACAGTGGAACATGTACTCCTGTGGCATGGTGAGACATCTTTTGGGTATATTCAGAGATCTTCAGGTAGATCTGTTCCAAACTGATTTCCAGAGTGGTTGCACCAGTTTATAACTCCATCAGCAATGGAGGAGTGTTCCTCTTTTCTCCACATCCTCTCTAACATGTGTTGTCACCTGTAGTTTTGATCTTAGCCATTTTGATCACTGGAATCTCAGGGACACTTTGATTTGCCTTTCTTTGATCACTAAGTACTTTGACCATTTCTTTAGGTGCTTCTCAGCAGATTGAGATTCCTCACTTGTGAAATCTTGGTTTAGTACTATACCCTATTTTTTGATTTGACTGGTTTTTTTTGGGGTGGGGTGGGGTGATTAGTTTCTTGACTTTATATATTTTGGATATTAGCCCTCTATGGGATGTGGGGTTAATGAAGATTTTCCCCCATTCTGTAGATTGCTGATTTTTTTCTTAATGACTATGTCCTTTGCCTTAGAGAAGCTTTCCAGTTTCATTAAGTCCCATTTATCAGTTTCTGGTCTTTGAGCATGAGCCATCAGAGTTCTGTTTAAGAAATTTCCCCCTGTGCCAATGAGTTCAAGGCTTTTTCCCATTTTCTGTCTATTAGATTCAGTGTATCTGGTTTTATGTTGAGGTCCTTGATCTACTTGGACTTGAGCTTTGTGCAAAGTGAGGAATATGGGTCTATTTTCTTTTTTCTACAAACAGACAGCCAGTTAAACAAGCACGACTTATTGAAGATGATTTCTTTTTTCTATTGTATATTTTTGGCTTCTTTGTCAAAAATCAAGTATCTGTAAGTGTGTGATTTTATTTCTGGGTCCTCAATTCTATTCCATTGACCAACTTGTCTATCTCTGTACCGATACCATGCAGTTTTGTCACTATTGCTGTGTAGGAATAGAGATTCCCCCTGAAATTCTTTTATTGTTATGAAATGTTTTCCCTATTCTGGATTTTTTGCCTTTCCAGATGAATTTGAGATTTTCTCTTTCCACATCTTTGAAGACTTGTGTTGGTATTTTGATGGGGATTGCATTGAATCTATAGATTGCCTTTGGTAGGATGGCCATTTTTAATATGCTAATTCTGCCAATCCATGGTAGATGTTTCTATTTTCTGAGATATTCTTCAATTTCCTTCTTGAGAGAATTGAATTTATTGTCATACAGGTCTTTCACTTGTTTGGTTAGAGTTATCCCAAGATATTTTATATTATATGTGGCTATTGGGAAGGGAGTTATTTCCTTAATTTCTTTTTCAGCCTGTTTATCATTTGTATAAAGGAAGGCTACTGATTTATTTGAGTTAATTTTATACCCTGTTACTTTGCTGAAGTTGTTTATGTGCTGGAGAATTTCTCTGGTAGAATTTTTGAGGTCGCTTATGTATACTATTATATCATCTGCAAATAGTAATACACTTATTTCTTCTTTGCAAATTTGTATCCACATGATTTCTTTTTGTTGTCTTATTGTTCTAGCTAGCACTTCGAGTACTATATTGAATAGATATGGAGGAAAGTGAGCATCCTTGTCTTATCCCAGAGTTCAGTGGCATTGCTTCAAATATGTTTCCATTTAATTTGATATTGGCTGTTGGTTTGCAGTAAATTGTTTTATTATGTTTAAGCATGGGCCTTGAACTCTTGATCTATCCAATACTTTTAACATGAAGAGGTGTTGCATGTTGTCAAATGCTTTTTCTGCATCTAAGGATCATGTGATTTTTTTTCTTTGAGTTTGTTTACATAATGGATTTCATTCATGGATTTTCATATATTGAATCAATCTTGCATCCCTGGGAATGATGATTTTGATGTGTTTGGATTCTGTTCACAAGAATTTTATTGAGTATTTTTGTATCGATATTTATAAATGAGATTGGTCTATAGTTCTCTTTTCTGTTTGTTCCCTTATGTGGTTTAGGTATCAGAGTAATTGTGGATTTATAGAATGAGTTAGGTAATGTTCTTTCTCTTTAAATTATATGGAATAGTTTGAGAAAAATGTATCAGGTCTTTGAAGGACTAGTAGAATTTTGCATTAAATTCATCTGGCCCATGTTTTTTTGGAGGGGGTGGGTGGGTTGGGAGTTTTTTTGTTTTTTTTTTTTGTTTTGTTTTTTTGTTTTTTTTTTTTTTTTACTTCTTCTATTTCCTTGTGTGATATGGACCTGTTTAGATAGTTTACCTGCTCTTGATTTAACTTTGGTGTGTGGTATCTGTCTAGAAAAACATCCATTTCATCTAGATTTTCCAGTTTTGTTGAGTATAGGCTTTTATAGTAGGATCTGGTAATTTTTTGAATTTCCTCCATTTCTGTTGTTATGTCTCCCTTTTCATTTCTGATTTTGTTAATTTGGATAATGGTTCTCTGCCCTTTAGTTAGTTTGGTTAGGGGTTAATTGATCTTGTTGAATCTCTCAAAGAAACCAGCTTCCAGTTTTGTTGATTCTTTGTATTGTTTTGTTTGTTTGTATTTGGTTGATTTTGGCCCTGAGTTTGATTATCTCCAGCCTTCTACTCCTCTTGGGTGTATTTGCTTCTTTTTTGTTCTAGAGCTCTCAGTGTGCTGTTAAGTACTTAGTGTAAGATCTCTCCAGTTTCTTTACCTGGGCACTACGTGCTATGACCTTTCCTCTTAGCACTGCTTTCATCACATCCCATAAATTTGGATATGATGTGTCCACATTTTCATAGAATTCCAGGCACTCTTTATTTTTTTTTCTTCCTTGACCAAGTTGCCATTGAGCAAAGAGTTGTTCAGTTTCAATGTGTATATGTGCTTTCTGTAGTTTTTGCTGTTCTTGAAGATCAGCCTTAGTCCACAGTAATCTGATAGGATGCACGGGATTATTTCAATCTTTTTGTATAGTCAGGTGTTGTTTTGTGAGAAACTATATGGTCGATTTAGAGAAAGTACCATGAGGTGCTGAAAAGAAGGTATATTCTTTTGTTTTAGGGTGAAATGCTCTGTAGATATCTGTTAAATCCATTTGGATCATAACCTCTTTTATTTTCACTGTGTCTCTGTTTAGTTTCTGTTTCAATGATCTGTCTATTGGTGAGAGTGGGGTGTTGAAGTCTCCCAATATTATTGTGTGGGGTTCAATGTGTGTTTTGAGTTTTAGTAAAGTTTCTTTTACAAATGTGGGTGCTCTTGCATTTGAGGCATAGACGTTCAGAATTGAGAGTTCATCTTGGTGAATTTTCCTCTTGATAAATATGAAATGTCCTTCATTATCACGCTTGATAACTTTTTGTTGAAAGTCTATTTTATTGGATATTGGGATGGCAACTCCTGATTGTTTACTGGGACCATTTGCTTGGAAGACCATTTTCCATCTTTTACTCTGAGATAGTGTCTGTCTTCGTTATTGAGGTGTGTTTCTTGTATGAAGCAAAATGCTGGCTCTTGTTTGTATATCTAGTCTGTTAGCTTATGTCTTTTAATAGGTGAGTTGAGTACATTAATATTCAGAGATATTAAAGAGTGATGACTGTTGGTTCCTGATATGTTTGTTTTTGTAGGTGGCTTTATGTACTTATGGTCCTCTCCTTTTGACTTTGTTGTGAGATGCTTAATATCTTGTCCTTTCTTTGGTGTAGGTACCTTCTTTGTGTTGGAGTTATCCTTCTAGGATCCTCTGTGCAGCTGGATTGGTAGATAGCTACTGTTTGAATTTGGTTTTGTCCTGGAATATTTTGGCTTCTCCATCTATGTTGATTGAGAGTTTTGCTGAGTATAGTAGCTTGGGCTAGCATTTGTGTTCTCCTAAAGTTTGTGACCTCTGACCAGGCTCTTCCCATTTTTATAGTCTCTGTTGAGAAGTCTGATGCAATTCTGATAGGTCTACCTTTGTATATTACTTGGTTTTTTTTTCCCTTGCAGCTTTTAATATTCTTTTTTTATTCTTTGGGTTTAATGTTTTAATATTTTATGGGATGAGAGGATTTTCTTTTCTGGTCCCATTTATTTGGTGTTCTATAGGCTTCTTATTCCTTTTTGGCCATCTATTTCTTTAGGTTTGGGAAGTTTTCTTCTATGATTTTGTTGAAGACATTTTAAGGTCCTTTGATTTGGGAATCTTCATTCTCCTCTATTCTGAATATTCTTAGATTTGGTCTTTTCATTGTGTCCTGAATTTCTTGAATGCTTTAGATTAGGAGTTTTTTATGTTTTGAATTTTTTTGACAGTTGTGTAAATCTCTTGTACATTAACTTCTACACCTGAGATTCTCTCTCCTATCTCTTGGATTCTGTTGGTGATACTTGCATCTGTAGTTCCTGACCTCTTTCCTGGGTTTTCCATTTCCAGGTTTGCCTCCATTTGTGTCTTTTTTTATTGTTTCTACTTTTAAGTAGAATTCCACTTTTAAGTCTTGTATTGCTTTATTCACTTCCTTCACATGTTTACCTGTGTTTTCCTGTATTTCTTTCAGTGAGTTATTGATATTCTCCTTAAAGGACTCTATTATTTTCATGAGATAGTATTTTAGGTCAGCTTCCTGATTTTCAGGTGTGTTGTGATATTCAGGGCTTACTGGGTTCTGATGATGCTCATGTATATTGACTTCTGTTGCTTATGGTCTTGCACTTGCCTTTCATCATCTAGATATTCCTGATATTTGTTGGTCTGGGTGACTGTCTGGAGTCTGCTTCTTTTGTCCCTGGGTTACTTCATGTCTCCTATTTGGCCTGCAATCCTGACTGTAGCAGACTCCCTGTGGGGCCTTCCAACTGGGGACTCTTCACAGGGTCAGGGAAGCTGCTGAATTGTTGTCTTGGTTGCAGTAGATCTCCTGGGAGGCCTTCAGACTGTTGGGTCTTCAGTGGAGCAGTCAAGATGCTGTCCAGCTGTTCTGCTTGCAGCTGATCCTCAATTACTCTGAGCGCAGTAGATCCCCAACTGCTCTGAGTGCAGTGGGCTCTCAACTGCTCTGAGTGTAGCAGGTTCAACGGCTCTGAATTCAGAGGTTTCTCAACTACTCTGACTGCAGAGGGATCTCTGGGATGGATCAGGATATGTTGTCTTCACTGGAGCAGACTATCAAAGATTCTTCCCCAGCAGAAAGGCCCAGAAGTCAGAAGGGAAGGAAGAACAATTGTAATTCAAGATTCTTTGTGGGATGTGGTTATTCTTTTGAGTTTGATTTGGCAATGATTATACAATGTTTTTTTCCTACCTGCTTTTGAAGTATCAATAAAAGACTAGGGCAAGAAAAAGGCAGGAGAGTATGACAAGAGCTTGTGAAGAGTGAGTGAGGAGAGAACTGTGTGTATGGAGAGTGTGTGTGAGTAAAAGGAGAGTGCATGTGGTGTATGTGAGATGTGTGTGAAGAGTGACATGGGGATGCACAGAAGGGTATATGAGTTTGAGAGTTTGAGAAAAAAATGCACAGGAGTAAAGCAGAGTGTGCAGAAGAATGCAGTGTGCAGCCTCAAGCTGTGAGTGAATGAGCGAGAGAGAGAGAGAGAGAAAGAGAGCAGAGAATGAGAGAGAAGAAAGAGAAACTTTAAGCCTTGAAAAATTGCCTCTCAGCTTGTACCCAAAATGTAGTCTGTGTATTTTTATTATGCACCTTCCAGATATCCCTGCTTCCAGTTGAGAACTCCTATCCTGTGTGGAGGTTGGACCCTGACAATCATTGATGAGCCCTTTCTTCTAGTAAGCATTAAAAGTTTATGAATCACTGGGGAAGGGTGTAGTCATATAAACGCAAGCTTTTGTTGTTAACTGTCTGAAGATAATTTCGGAGTAAAAGAAGGGCATAGCTGTGTATTTTTTTTTGAATCTTTTAGGAAAGGGCTTGAACTTGTGACACCCTCTCTTAGTGACTGTTAACTGTCTGAATCTCTAAGAAAGTCTGTGATTTTGTGAGCTTTTCCCCTTAATGACTGTTAATGGCCTATGTTACCTTTGGGAAGGAAGTGGCCTCTTGAGTCCCTGCCCTGCTCCTCGATGGAACGTGGATAGGCCCAATCTTGTGCAGATTTGCTTCATGTAATTTCTGATGAAAGTCCAATAGGGCCACAGCATTGCCCTGCCCAGAGTGCTGTGTTCTTCATCACCTATTTTGCATTCAATCATAATAACTTGAGAGTAAGGAAAGTTGATTGTTCACTCTTCCATGCCTTCACTATCAGTGATGTTTAGAAGCAATGCAGTCTGGGACAGATCTTTGGCACATATTTATTTCATTTATTATTATCATAGACAAAACAAGCTGTATTAGGAAACTAAGGTTGATACAGTTCTCACTCATATTTTTTGTTAAATAATGGAAATAAGAGAATCAAAATTAAATACCCTACACACTTCCTTTATTTTTCACAATATTCATGCATGGTTGGGGGTGTACATGCCTGTGTGAGTGACTATATATATTGGTGGGTGCATGTGGAGGCCTAAGGTTGAGCTCAGAAATCTTCCTTGATTTCTCTTCTACTTATTTCATTGAGCCAAGTTCTGTCAATCAAACTCAAGACTCAGTGATATGAGTAGTCTCATTAGCTAGCTTGTACTGGGGATTCAATATCTCTGCCTTCCTGGTTGGAAATATGGTTGGATTACTGTGTTCCCTTGGCAAGTATGTGAGTTTGGTAATGCAGAACTCTTGCCTTTCATTTTTGCATAGCAAAAGATTTAAATCACTGAGCCCTCTCTCCAACCCTTTTTTTCTCTTTCTTCTTTTATTCCTCTTCCTCCTGACTCTTCCCCTTCCTCTTCTCCCCTCTCCCCTTCTGCTTTCCCTTCTGCTGCTTCTTCCTCCTTCTTCCTATTCTGAACATTCAATGCAAATATAGTACCCTGAATAGCCAATAAATCTGTGGGAAATGTTCACAGAAATTGGTATTAATGCCATAGCAATGGATAACTCTTGATTGTAGATTACAAAAGGAATAATACATAACACATATTTATAAATGTTTATTTATGAAGGTTCCTTTTGCCCTATTTTTGGGAGTACAAATTGTCACAACCATTCCAGCAGAGAGTATGGAAGTACTTGCATAATTAAAAAATAACTATTATTTTAAAGTAGCATTCAGACTTCTGGGTTTAAATCCACAGGAAATTAAATTTAAATATTAAAATTTTAGCCAATTATTCATTCTGTACAACAATCCATGATAACCAAGATCTAGGAATAACCTACGTTGTCTCTGACATATGAGCTGATGTAGAAAAATATGCATATAATAAATCTGATGTGTAGAGATACGGAATCTGGAATTTACTTGGGTTTAGACATCACAACAATTCTTTCAGTCCAAGAATATGTAAATTACATGTATCATCTATGACATTTTAACTGATATTTTACAGTTCTAAGAATCTTGTTCATCTTTGCTTGTGCTATGTACATACTTAGAGAAATAATTTTGTTTTCCTCACTTATTTCAATGTCTTATTCCATTTTATTGTGCTATTACTTTAGCTATTGTGTGTGTGTGCATGTGCGTGTGAATGTGGCATGTTTGTGTGTGTGTGTTTGTGTGTGTGTGTGTGGGTGTCACATACTCAGGTGATATTTACTCAGGTAATATTTACTAATGTTGTTTACATTTGAGTTTTATGGAGAATATGACTGTAGATCTTGTCAAAGGAAATAATCCAGTTTTTAAATCACATCTCTGTGAAACAGCATCACCTGCTAAAAACAGAGACCTAGAAGATAGCTAGGCCCTAAGCAAAGAGGGCTGCAGTAAAGATAAGAACATCCTCAGCCCCCTGTATCTTGGAGGTTGAGATGGTTTGAATATGCTTGGCCCAGGGAGCAACAGTATTAGAGGGTGTGGCCCTGTTGGAGTAGGTGTGATCTTGTTGGAGTAGGCATGTCACTATGGGTGTGCATTTTAAGATCTTCATTCTAGCTGCATGGAAGCCAGAATTCTGCTAGCAGTCTTCAGATGAAGATATTGAACGCTCAGCTCCTCCTGCACTATGCTAGCCTGGTTGCTGCCAAGTTCCTTCCTTGATGATAATGAACTGAAGCTCTAGACTTGTAAGCCAGATCCAATTAAATGTAATCCTTATAAGAGTTGCCTTGGTCATTCTGTCTGTTCACAGCAGTAAAACCCTAACTAAGACAGAAGTCAAGGTAGACTCACTGCTGTCTGTGTTTTAGGAACCAGTCGTTAGCTAAGCTAAACCCATTTACCTAGAGAAAGAGTAGCCTCATCACATGACCTAAGTCACATTTGCCCTGCTCCCCTGCATCATTCATGAGACTTTGTCACACATTAACTAACTCTGCTTCCTCATGATGTAACACTTCCCCTTGTATATCACATCTTCCTTCATCTGGCGGGTGAAGACTCCACTCTAGAACCCCTCAAGTACTTGTTGCTACTACAGACTTTAATAAACCACCAAGCTTAAGGATGATTTGGCTCAGTGCCTTTTCTGGAACTTGTTTTCTCTCTTCTTAAAGCACAGTGTCACATACAATAGAATTAACTACTGGGAAATCTAGAAAGAGACACAACAGTCTTTAAGATACTATTTAATTTTGCCCATGCAACACTTATCCAAATACAATCCAGAGATTAGATTAAAACTTTGTTGAGAGAAATACATTCCGGGAAGTAAGGAACAATGTCCATTAGCACAGATGGAATTTGATATGAATCGCTCTCAGAGATTGACAGGCTCCTGTTACCCTAATCAGGACAGTGTTCTTGGCTCAAATATGGATTGCGTCGGACAAAGGCCCTGCATGGGACTGTATCTTAGACGTGGCTCCACTGGCAGTATGTGCTCATCAACCAATTTCCATAGACAATCATACAAGTACACCATTATTGTTGTCAACATCATCATAGTCATTATTATCATGATTTATTATTACATATATGGTACAAGATCACATGTTTATAACCTCATGTGTATATAAAGGCCAAAGAAAGATTTTTGAGGTCCTGATTTTTGCCCACTTTATTTCTTTGAAACAGGGTTTCTCATTAACTGTAGAGCTTGGTTGGTAGCCAGCAAGCCTCACTGATCCTTGGTCTTTATCATCCACAGCCATGGGGTTATAGGGATGCATGGATATGCCCAAACCTTCACTGTGTTTTTCAATTAATTTTAATTTTTGTGTCAGTTTTATATTTGTTGTAGGTCAAAATATACACTATGTTTTGATATGTCAAATATGTCCTACTATTTTGTTATTGGATGTGAAATGTATATCCTAAGAGAAAAATATTTCTGTAATTGAGTCTCTCAAATAAATATTAAATATTATAAATTAAAACAAACTTTGATCTATTATTTGTGAATGTATGTGCATACATGTGTGTGTGTGTGTGTGTGTGTGTTTGTGTGTGTGCATATCTTTGTGATGTACATCAGGAAACTTTCTAATTTAAGCAGAAAATCATATATTTTTGCTTTGTTTAAACTTAATATAGCTGTGAATGGTCTACCATGACAGTGTTTACAGAGCCATGTCCCTGAGAATTTTTCATTTCATACATCATTTACGACTGGCCCAGGTGATCCCATAAATTCTGGACCTATATAGTTTCACTGCTAAAGGTAAAATAAAAATATACTTATTCATGAAGAATCCAGACCAACCATGCATACCCTTTCCTTTCCACTTCCCCCAATCCAATTACTGGGAAACTAGAAGGAAAAGGCCTGAGGTTCCCTCACAATATAAACCAAATTTGATGTTTCACTGCTACTATTTGTTTTTATGAAGGAATTAATCTCTCTCTCCCACCTTCTGACTTGCTGCCTCAAAAACTCTAGCTGTGGGCAGAGAGCTAAGAAAGAAAAGAAGTGAAGAGAAAATACAGAAAGACCCAGTAGCAATAAAACCTAGTAGCCCAGTCAAATATTCTGTGTTCACAGTCTCAAAGTCCAAGGAGACATTGCTGTCAGTAAGTAATTTTAGTTTTTACTTATATTTTGGACATCATTTATTTATTCTTTTCTATTTCCTAATTAGACAATGAAATATGTTCATAACCAACTGCATTCTTCCCTTCCAACTCCTTTGGTTCAATTCATTTCCCTCTTCCCTTCTCTTTCTCTTACTTCTATAAACACTAGTGTAGTGAGTATGTTATCTTTATAATTTGTCATATTTTTGAGATTATAATGCAATTGCACTATTTCCCCCTCTGGTTCCTCCCTCTAAGCCCTCTCATATACTCCTTACTCTCAAATTCATGGCATATTTTAATGTATCAAATGTATTCTCAGTCTGTATAATCTTATTCACATGTTGGTTTTCAGTTAAGAACATTTGGAATTAGACAACTAAGGCTCCTCATTGGTTAAAACTCTTCATTTCCCTCTTCACATTCTTTATCTGTTTACAAATTTTTGTGTAGAATTGAGGCCTGGTGAGCTTTCCCAGTCCACTTTGATATGTCTTGTTGTTGGCCTTGTTCAGCTATTATTTAGGCAGTCAGGTTGGTGAGACTTTATTGATATAGCTTCTGACATTTCAGAGACATAATCCCACAGCAAACTACTTGATCCTCTGGATCTTTGAGTCTTTCTATCCTGTCTTCCAAAATGTTCCCTGAGCCTTAGGTAAGGGAGTATTCTGTAGACATGTCTACTCTGTATTTTGATTGGCTGTGGTTTTCTGTAATGGTCCCTGATCCAAAGAGAATTTTCCTTGATGAGAGGTGAGAACTACATCGATCTCTGGGTGTAAAGACAAATGACTAGATTATTAGAGATTGTGCTGTTTTTTTAAAGTTGTAGTTGTTGGTTCTTCCTTAACACTGGGAGCTTCACTAGTCCCGGGTTCATGGATAGCTTTTCACTACCAGGTGTGATTTGGATCTTGTTGAGTGAATCCTCAGTCTCATTGGAGAGCAGTTGATTACCACCTTTCTATCAAGACCTGGGAGCCACTACTGGACCATTTGGGTTATTGTGCCATGCACACATACATGTGCCTGTGTGTGTAAGTGTACATGTACATGTCTGTGCATGAGTGTGTGTGTGTGTGTGTGTGTGTGTTAAAAGATTGTGTGGTTGGTCAAAATTCATTACTGAGAACTTCTAAATCTGCTATTTGCACCAAAGGAACGATTATACTGTGGCTCATAGAAAGATTACACACCATTCCACTCAGTTAAGTCTATTCATTTCCCTTAGAAAATAGTCTCTTTTTTCACATGTGAAAACACACACACACACACACACACACACACACACACACACACACACACTTTCTCAATATAAATGTATTCAACTCCACAGAAAGAATAATAAAGGGTTTGCTTTTGAGCCAAATATGATTGCCCTAAGAACACAGATTCAGGTTACACAAGAACTATGTTCTAACATGAAAATGGTTTTATGAAGTTTCTATGTTATTAACCACAGGAAAGATATAAATGTAGACACCTTTCAAATATGTTGGTTCCCACCTAATGTAGACAGGTTATAGAAATGTGGTAACATCATTGCTGCATAGTTATGATATTATTTAATGGCATCCCTAAGTTCTGTGATGGAAGAAGCCAGTAGACTACAAAGTTAATACATCCCAATGTGTTATAACTGGTAATCATTTTGATATTATACTAGACAAATAATTGAATGGTTGTTTCAAGAGATAAAGATAGCATAATCTAATTGACTTTGGACACACAACATTCCAACTCAAGACAACACAAAGCTCTACTTGGTCCATGAATCTTTAATCTCTGACATACATTTGACTTGCCTCTGAGAAGTTTGCTTCATTCTGCATAACATCTCTCTAACCCACAGGGCCTCCCTTTGCATGCTATGCTTATTGTCCCCGATATGTTTATGATTTTATTGAAATGCACTTCTCCCTTTCCATTCCCACCTCTCCCAAACAACGTGAGTATTTTCAAGTCATGGAGAGTTATTTAATGCTTGTAAATCCCTAGTTTCTACAGAAAAGATCTGAGTGACATGGGTTCTCAATCACTGTTCCTGGAATGAATAAGTCTCATATTCCAGATCTGACATAACATATATTTTTTACACTGCCCACAAGAAGCCAGGAGGCATTATGAATCAAGCTTGATGTTGGGCAGCTATAAACCAAAAGAGCAGACTAAGGGCTTCTGGAAGCCCTCCTTCACAAAAGCAATTGGAAAACTCACCCAAAATTGTCAAAGTCAACTTTTTTTGAAACTCTGGAAATTAACTGAAATCTTAAGGGGAATGTTTTGGAGGAAAGCAATCAGGTGAGAACTTATTCAAGAAAATTGGTTGAATCTGAGTAACAACAGTGTTCTTTGGGGCCATTTAACTCACTCCATCCATCTGACCCTCTGTCTTCTGCTTTTTTTATATGCATTTGTATATATGTGTGAGTGTGTGTGCAGGTACACTTGTGTGTGTGTGTGTGCATGTAGAGATAAGAGAGCAACCTTGTATGTGGTTCCTCAGGTGATATATATCATGTGCATGGGTGTGTGCATACATGCACGCATGAAGGTGTGTGTGTGTGTGTGTGTATGTTTGTGTGTGAGTGTGTTTGTGAAACAAGTTATTGGATAAAGGAGCCCTAGGACTCTTCCTTTTCTACCTTTCCAGTCCTGGGATTACTAATCCTGGTCACTATACCTGTCTTCTTTAGAAAGATTTTGTAGTTTGAATTTAAGTCCTTGTATTTGCCCTGGCAGCACATTCCTGAAAGAGACATTTTCCAAGCCCATTCTCTCCCAGCAACTAAAAGATAGTTATGCATAATCACAAGGAAAATAAGAACCCTGAAAGCCATTGATGGAGGAAGTCAAAAGCAGAGTTTGAGTTCCTTCAAAAACCTTATTTCAGGGACTGGAGAATAGAGATTAATTGTAGTGCTCAGTATGCATGATAACCTAGGTTCCATCCTCAGCATCATGTAAAATCAGGGTGGGGAGGACAGAAGGAAAGTCATCCAAAGTTCTACTCTAGGCCTATGAAGATACCCCAATGGATAATAATGAGTTAAAATCCCTAGCACTCTTATAAAAATTTGGGTGTGGCTAATGGATGCCTCAAATCTCTGCAGTAGAGTAAGAAGCAGAAACAAAAAAATCCATTGAGCTTTCTAGCTGCCAGCCTAGCTCCAGGAACAGAGAGACTCTTTATTTCAAGGGAATAAGAAGACAATCGATACAGTAAAACACTTGATGTTCTACTTTGGCTTTCAAATGTACAACTGTGAGTACCTACACAAATATATGTATCACACACACACACACACACACTGAGACACACACACGTACAGACACATACACAGTATCTATATGTCCATATACACAGAAGTTAAAAATTAAAATGAAAAGCTCAGGGTTAACTTGGCACATAGCAAATTCAAGACCAGCCTTTGAGACATAAAACCCAGTCTCAAACACATCTAACCTACATCTCCAGAAAACCACTTCTATTCAAATCAAAATCCATCATTAGATACTACTTATTTTTCAGGTGTGGTTTAATTCTTTGAGTTTCTATGTTGGCCACACTGACAAATTGACAGTGAGTTGCCCAGAAATACTAATAAGCCTGTAGGAGAGAGGCAGCAGATTCAGAGAGGGAGAAATAAGAAGACTGTTGACTACATTCGAAATTGATCTCGAATCTTACAGAAATGTGAATCCTTGCTGGGAAAGACATGAAGAAACCCAATCACCTCCAAGAAGGGCAAGGATGCTGAAGCTGTCAGAAGAGCTTCCGACCAGATTTCATTGACTCTTAATCTATTCATCCTGTAAATCCTCTAAATCTTCTCACACAGTACTCTCTTGTATTAATCGAGAGATCTGATTTGCTAAGCTAATCAAGGTCTCTTTTGAAAGCCCTTTAAACACTCTGACACCTACAGAAGCTCCACTATACTTTCTATCAGAAATGTATTAGGAAAAAGGTGTGATGACTAGTAATTAATGTCATCATCAAAGTTAATAAATCCAACCCTCTCTTCAGACCTCTACCTATTCCTAACCAACCTAAGAGAGAAAATATGATTTTATATTGGTACCATGTGTGCTTTTATTTGGACCAATTGGCAATGCATTCTTCTATTTGTGCACACCAAAGGCAGAATATTTGATAGACACCATCTCATTGTGCCACTGTAGAGAGAGTTTGCTTTTTGTATTTATTTTTTCTTTTTGATTTATTTAGTCTAATTTTATGTAAGTGTGCCTGTCAGTTTAGGGGAATCCATACATGAATGCAGGTTCCATAGAAGGGAGAAGACATTGAATACCCTAGGGCTAGGGTTCTTGGTAGTTTCCAGCAATCAGACATGGTTTCTGGGAACAGAATGCTGGGTCTCTGGAAGAACAATGGGCGTCCTCAACCAATGAGCCATTTCTCCAGTCCCTCTTGGCTTGCTTCTTCTTCTTTGGAGGTTAAATTCCAAGATAATTATTTTTCTGTCCTCCTTGAAAACAAAACAAAACAAAACAAAACAAAACACACTCTTTTTTGTCAAGTTTTTACTATGTAGGTGACCCTAAAGGTAACGATGAGGGGCCTTAGTGATTCAAGGCAGTTGACCTGGAAAGAGCTGAAGGATCTTTGTAAACACAACACAAGTTAATGCATGACATCCAACAACACATCACAGGGCGCATGAAAATACCTGATGCTAGTTCACTGAAACTCAACACAGAAAGATGGGAATGTTACAAACCTGGTATCTAGCTTCTCTTCTCGTAGACTGATATTAGCAATTCTCAAAAAGTCATTGCTAGGGAAAAAACGGTCTACACAGGTTTGAAAAAAATAATCCAAGAACTCTGTCTTTTTCTACTCTATCATTTCCAGTGGCTCTCTGAGACATAAAGGACATCTCTCTAGCCATTACAGATGTCTTTGCTGGAACTGGCAGGTGGATCACCTCCAGGGAAGGATGTGAACAAGCCCAGAACAACCTTTGTGGATCAGGCTGGGTCTGTGGCTGTTCTCCATCTCAGCACCTGTGCTAATTACAAGGGAAAGAAAGGCATCAGGGGCAAGCCAAGGTAAGATGGTAAGTGGAGGCAGGCAGAGGAAATAGAAATCTCAGCTTTCAAATAAGAAACAAAATTAAAATTGTACCCTATTTATGGTAAACAGAATGTACACTCCAGAAAAATTCTTTCTTCTAACCTTTCTTCCTGTTTGTCTTTACTCTTTAACCACCCATACAAGAATGAAACTGTCCCAACCAGAAACATAACACACTATTTTGGTCATCTGATCAGACATGTAGAAACACTGGTCTTCCACCCTCCAAGAAAGCTAAATTTTCCCAGGACTCTACTGCTGGGAGAAGGAAAGTCTGGGGATCTGATCTTAGAGAAGATTATCTCTAGGAAAGAGATTTAAAACTTTCAGACATATTACAGGAGAGACATGTTACTGAAGATGGGACTGGTGGGACCATGTTTTGATCTTGCCTGTTTAGATTAGGACTCTGAAGATGGACTGGGAATATCACTAGACCATTTGGATGCTTTCTCCAGTGAGGTCTTGTTGAATCACCTTTCACTATGTTTGTCTGTTTAATAGTCCTATTGTAGATTAGTGACAGAGCTTAGGCTCTTTGGGGAGCCAGGGTACAAAAACTGACCTAATATTTCACTTCTGTTCATTTCTTTATTGAGATGGTTCTCAGTAATCATTTCTTAAAGAGACAGGAAGCATGCATTCTTCAGGCCTCTCTCAGGTCTCAGGCTCCTCCTTCTGCTTCCTGCAAGTTGGCCAGGGTGCAAAGGTGCAGACAATTGAGTATGTTGGCAGCTAGTCAAGACCAGTCATCTGCAGGAAGGCTTCAAGACATAGGAGACTTTTAAAAACTCATTTCCAAAAGCCAGGAGCACCTTCTCTTACACAAGGCCACAGAGTTCTTTGAATTCCACAGGAAAAGAAACCCTTATTTCAGAAATAAGCTTTGAAGTTGTTTGAAGATGAAAAAGGAGACTTGCCTCTGAGCCAGTTCCCAAGCAGTTGGGAGGGACTATGGCATCTTGAAATGTGTTTCTAGAAACCTTATTAGAATTTGAAAGGACTGTGCACACAGATTCCCTGTGGCTCCATCCCTGTGAAAGTGTGTAACCAAGTTCAGGAGTATAGTTGAATCCTGCGCTGATACAAACTACAATCAAAGTCTTGTTATTTGATTATACAAAATGATTTCTGATTCCACCGAGAAGATGAAAGGCAATTACTTCAGCAGCTTCCCTGTGAACTGAACTCATCCCCTCCATTTCACTTACTACCCCAGGAAAGTATGGGAGCTGAAAAGCATTTCAGAAGACCCAACACATCACAAGCTTCTCTATGATGGCATTTGACTCTGTGTCTTTTAGCCAATGGGACACCCTAACTTGCAAAATGGCAAATAGAAAACTTTATTTTGCTAATACATTATTTGAATAATAATTCTTAAAAAATCATTGACATCAAATCTAAACAAGGTCCATGGAAATGTCTCTGTGTTCAAGCACCTGTGTCCAAGCTTGACAACTTAGAGTTCAAGCCCTGTAGCCTACATAAACAGCTGGATGAGCTAGTGGGCATCTGTAGTTTCAGCCTGCTTAGGGAGAGATAGGAGGTGGAGACAGTAGAATCACCTGGAAGCCGTGGTATGTTGCCACAGAAATGACAAATGAGACTCTGCCTCAGGACACGGTGGGAAGAGAGAACCTAATACGAAAAACTTGTCCTCTGACTTCAGTGTGTGGACATGGCATAAGAACCCACACTTTGATCCACACACTACCAGTCATTCACACAGCAAATGAAGTAAACATTTAAATATTCTAGCTGAGAACTTACCATTTGTTATATTTCAGAATACACACACACACACACACACACACACACACACACACACTCATTAGAAAACATAGATGCACACTCGTTGCAGCATAGATGTTTAAGAGATAGAGCTAAAATGGTTGACAAAGTACAGCTTGTGGACTGTCCAGACTCAAATGGTGATTCAACAAGCTATGAAGTATGCCTTTGAACAAGTTTCTTAATTTACTCTGCCTCAGTATTTTTATTTGTGAAATAGATACAAAAATAAAATGGTAATGCAATCCTCAAAACCCTTAAAACACAAGGGGTGGGTGTTTTCTAATGTGTGACTCACATAGACACCTCAGCTATGGGGGAAATGTTGATGTGCCTGCATCCTAGGGAAAGTACACTATGCAAAGATCAATTTCATACTATCAGCAAATACAAAAGAAATCTTTTCTTTCTTAATTTAAATGAGAGAATATATAAAGGGGTGAGATAATATAGTTCACATGGTTTTGCTATTAGTCTATACTAGCTTCATAATGGCCAAATATATTGACAGCAATATATTAAACATTAAATGCTGCCACCCTAAGTGGTAATACTTTCTGTTCTCACTAACCACCATGTCACCATCCCACAAACAGAGGAAGGATCTGCTGCCATACATGGTAATATTGTTATTGTACCTATGGATGAGTCAGTAATTTTGCATGCATAAACATGACAATGGTTTGTGCATGAATGAGCATAAACAGTTCAGATGGTTTTCAAAATTATTGGGTATTTTCTTTTAATTCTAAATGCTTTAATTGTGCATATATGTGCACATGTGTGCAGTGTCTACAGAGGCCAGTGCAGTGCTTTACAGAGGGTGTTGGATCCCTTGGAATGGGAGTTATAGGAAGTTATACCCTCCCCAAGGTGGCTGGGAAGCAACATTGGATCTTCTCCAAGAGCAGCAAATGTTATTAACAATTTATCCCCCTCTCCATCACTGTGAAGTCTTTTTACATATGTGGCATTAGGAATTAAATTTAGGACATGGGCATGCTAATCAAGCACTTTGCCACAGAGTGAGACACTCCACCCTAAAAGTTATTGTTGGAATGAGCACAGGTGTACAAATAAGTATTCTCAGCCTATGGCCTATGAAAACATCCTACTGGATTCTACTTGAACATCTATAGGAATTGAGCTTCCTTAAAATTATGTATAAAGACCCCAAACTTAGCCTTTAAACAACTTCCCCTTTATTTTCTGCAAGTCTTTAACTGACACTGCTGTAAGATTCTGTGTGTTTGCAAAGGCTGAGGCATCACTGAAACACCCATCATCAATGATTTTCTATTTGGGTTCAAGTGACTTCTTGGGCTGGGTGCTTGGTGTGTTTTTCTAATACACACATAGTTCTGGAATTTGACATTCTGTATTATGATTTGCTTTTTCCATGTTTCTATTTCTATCATCAAATCATTGTCCCTTCTAAAGATAGAATATCTTATTCATTGGCCTTCATGTGGCACTTACTATGCAATGGCCACACAATAGGAGTCACTAAGTGGCTATAAAATAGACGAAGGTACCAGACTCTAGACATGTGAAGAAATCAAGGACTTCAACAAGGACCTCAGGTTTGAGATGTTGGATGACCACACCTCACTGTCCCAGTAGAAAGCAGATTTCTCAAACTTGATAGGGCAGAGGGTGTCGTTCTTCAGCAGATAGAAGGCTTACCTACAATTCCAGAAGCAGAATCCAGCCAAGGTTTTACACATCTGCAACCACAGCATTCCAGAAGCAGATACAGGAGGGTCAGAAGTTCAACAGAATCCTGGGCTGCATAGTGAGTCTGAAATAGCCTGGTCTCCATGAAATCTTACTCAGAAATCCAAAAGACCAAAAACCAAACAAGGCTGTGAGAAAAATTACCAAAGGATGCTAGGAAGGGACATCAGTAGGTCATGAAATAGTTTAAGTAGGTGAGTGGAGTTAAGCAAGTAAATATGTGCATTTTATCATTTTCCACAGTGACAAAGACTTCTCTCTCTTTGGGAAACCATTTTAATGCAAAAATAAGCAGAAGTAATGGCTGGGGTTGTGGGGAGAAACAGAAACAGAAAGGAAGACACAGCATATTTGAGTAATAGCTGCAATCTAGATAAGCTGCAAGTGCATACATAATATGTCAATGACAACTTCACAGGTGTTTCATTTCACAGGAAAAGAAGTCTCCCATGCATGCTGCCAGGGCGGTGGCATGCATGTGGCAGGCCACAGACTGTCTATGCCATTATCTCTTCACATCCACAAACCGAATGTGAGCAGTATGCAGAAAGAATCACTTGAAGAGCTCTAGTAAAGCATCCCTCACCATGAGAGGAAAAGCAAAAGGTCTGTAATATAATAAACTAAAAAGAAAACAACAACAACAAATAAAAAGGAAAAACAGGAATCACGTACATCAAGTTAGGAAGACACTCAGAACAGATTTATACAAGTTAAACAAAAGGCCTTCAGAGGAGAATATTTCAAAGCAAATTGCTTCCAGAGTTTTACTGCCTAAGGGCCTGACATCTGTAGACAGCCAAATGCCTGGAGGAGACTAACGAGGGGGAAGATACACATTAACAGCACAGGAACTAAATTTATAGTCTAGTTTGAGAGATACAGCATGATCAAAAGGAAAACGAGGCAGAAGGGAGGTGGGAATTAGTCGAACATTTTGACAGTGCTGTTTATTATATTTTACTGAGGAGGAATACAAATATTTCTGTTAGAAAGTGACATTTTTTTCTTTTAAATATGATCATGTAATCAAGTGAAATCTTGGGAATTCAATGGAAAGGGGGCTCAGTCCCCCTTTTTTGTATTACCGACAAATTGCCTATCTGCTTTGATTCACTGGTTTGTGTAATGAACACACAGACCTTATGCTTCATCTATACAATATTGCTGTAAATATTCCCAGCATTGCAAGCAAATTAAATGGAACTTGACAAAAACTAAATGCATGTGAATGGTGTTACTGAAAGCATTCAAGGTTTTCTTGCCTTGTTTAATTTTGAGATTATGTTGATCTCTGTGTACCTGTGTGGGGCTAGGCATGTGTTAGAACAGTGTCCATAGGAACCAGAAGACAGTATCTGATTTCCTGGTTGTGGAGTGACAAGCAGTAGTGAATAGCTGGATGTGGGTGCTAGGAACTGAATTTAGGTCCTCTGCAAGAGCAGTGAACACTCTTATCTACTGAGCCATCTCTCTGGCCATGAGATTAGTTTCTTAACAGTACACCAAGAATTTCAAATCCCTAGTCTGTTTATTTATTTTGTCTTTGATTGCATTTATTTATTTATTTGTTTGTTTGTTTGTTTATTTATTATTTGGGGGCACATTTGTGGAGGTCTAAATAGTTATTCTTTTTTTATAAATTTTTATTTTCTATATTCTTTGTTTACATTCCAAATGATCCCCCCTCCCCATATGTCCCATAAACCTTCTTCTCTCTACCCATTCTCCAATCACCTTGCTCCTTTTACTCTGTCCTGATACTCCCCTCCAACGCTAGATCAATCCTTTCCAGGATCAGGACTCTCTCCATACTTCTTCATGAGAGTCATTTGATATGCTATTTGTGCCTTGGGTATTCAGAGCTTCTCGGCTAATGAATATCCACTTATCAGAGATTGCATTCCATGTGTATTCTTTTGTGATCAGGTTACCTCACTTAGGATGATATTTTCCAGATCAAATCATTTGCCTAAAAATTTTGTGAATTCATTGTTTCTAATTGCTGAGTAGTATTCCATTGTATAAATATACCATATTTTCTGTATCCATTCCTCCTTTGAGGGACATCTGGGTTTTTTCCAGCTTCTGGCTATTATAAATAAGGCTACTATGAACATAATGGAGCATGTGTCTTTATTGCATGCTGGGGAATTCTTTGGGTATATGCCCAGGAGAGGTTTAGCAGGGTCCTCCAGAATTGTCATGTCCAGTTTTCTGTGGAACCGCCAGACTGATTTCCAAAGTGGTTGTACCATCTTACAGCCCCACCAGCAGTAGAGGAGTGTTCCTCTTTCTCCACATCCTTGCCAACACCTGCTGTCTCCTGAGTTTTTGACCTTAGCCATTGTGACTGTGTAAGGTGAAATCTCAGGGTTGTTTTGATTTCCATTTCCCTGATGACTAATGATGTTGAGCACTTCTTAAGGTGCCTCTTGGCCATCCGAATTTCTTCAGGTGAAAATTCTCCAATGTGTGAGTCCTAGGGATTGAAGCAGGTCATCAGGCTTGGCAGCAAATGCCTCTACAGCAAAGTCATCTAAATTAACCCTGAGTCTTAAATAAACCTTTTTTTTTAATACTAGAAAGTCCATCTGACTTGGAAGAACAGCTTGTCCTTGCTAAACTCCAGGGTGAAGAGAGGTTTATGCTTGTTTATTTGTTTTATTTTTTGTTTGTTTTTGTGTTTTCCTAGTTTTTTTTATACTCTGTCACCTTATTCTAAGATGGCAAGGATGAGATTTGAATTTCACCCCCCAAAATCCCAGTCATTGAAAATTCCAGGCTACCAGATGTGTCATATACATAACAATGCCTGAAATAGGAGATTAGAGGACAGTATTGTGGCTTTACTAGTGCAGGGACTTAACTGCTAAACTGGATGACCTAATGCAATTCCTAGAATCCACACAAAGGGGAAAGGAGACAACAAACTCTGCAAAGTTGCTCTCTGACATCGCCTGTGCATCCTACCACATGCATGTAAATAGACACACACACACACACACACACACACACACACACACACACAAATGCAAATTGAAACTACAGAAAGAGGTGGCTAGGTCACAATGGTTCATCCTCAGCAATAGGATACAGGCCCTTATAAAAGAGGCTTCACACAGCTTGCTGTGGCTTCAGCTTTGCTTCTGGACTTCGGTGTTCAGGGACCACCGGAAGTCAGGCCAGGATGAAAGGTCTGAAGCTTGTCCAGGCTGGTGGGTATCCTGGGTCACAGTCAGGTCGAAGGTGGCTTCTCCGAGATGGTTTTCAGTGTTACACCTCTTTCTTATTTTTATTGGGGGAAGGTGTAACAGGTCTTCTAGAAGATATTCAGTGAAACAACTCTCATGGACCATATTTCACAAAAGAGCAGTTCTCTTTTTTTTTTTTGTCCTTTTTTTTTATTCGATATATTTTTTATTTACATTTCAAATGATTTCTCCTTTTCTAGCCCCCCACTCCCCGAAAGTCCCATGAGCCCCCTTTTCTCCCCCTGTCCTCCCACCCACCCCTTCCCACTTCCCCGTTCTGGTTTTGCCCTATACTTCTTCACTGAGTCTTTCTAGAACAAGGGGCCACTCCTCCTTTCTTCTTGTACCTCATTTGATGTATGGATTATGTTTGGGGTATTCCAGTTTTCTAGGTTAATATCCACTTATTAGTGAGTGCATACCATGAGTCACCTTATAAGACTGCGGAAGTGGATAGGGTTTTTTTCAAGGAGAGTGTATGTCACTGGCTAGGGCTGTAGTGCTAAGAATGCTCTAAGTGCATGGACAAAGACTCTAGGTGTTTACTCTGTTAATTTGCTGAAGAGGCAACATAGCTTCCCCAGGAAAGATGTAGGTGGTGGTTGTGGGGCTATATGCCTCAGGGCATGGAAGCCAAAAATTAGGGATCAATTGATCCTTACTCCTGTAAGTCTTGAGATGAAATTTCGGTCTCAAGATGAGATTTGGGGGGTTGGGGACACTTCATGCCCTCACTGTTGCTCCAGCCCTGTTCTCCTTGGTCACACTTGCCAGACAGCTCTTAGTTCCTTTTCCTTCTTATTCCTAAGGATACAACAAAGCATCAGTCTTGAATGGATGAAGCTGTCCTCACAAACTTGCTGCCCCTTTAATTGAGAGTCTAACACTGCCATGGGAAACATTTCTATTATTGCAGCTCAATACCATTTGTTTTCTGTATGTGAGTAGTATATGTGATGTGGTATGATGTGTTCCTGTGTGTATGTGTGTGTTTGTGTGTGTCTACACTCATGCATGTGGTATGTGGTTGTTGTTGTTGTTTGAGACAGTGCCTGCCACTGAACCTGGGCAGGCAGACTCAAGTAGAGTGCCCAGCCAATGAGCTCCACATATCCTCCTGTCACCCTGCTGAAGTGCTGGGATTACTGGGATTACTGGGCTGATGATCTGCAGTATCTCACCTGGCCTTTTGACTAGTTGCTTGGGTTCTCAGCACTGGACCTCATGCTTGCCTTGGAATATCCCACATTTAACTGCACTCTTTCCATTAACTTGTTCTCTTTTTTCCCTTAGGTGTCTTATGAAGTTTTCCTCTCCCTTGCACCATGTTTGCCCCACTGTATTTATTTTTATTTTAGTCTATTTGTATAGTCTTCACATGGGCTTATGGCATTCACTGGGAGTTACAGGAAGAGAGCTGTAAAATAAAGCAGTCATTTGAAAACAAGCCGCTCTCCGAATGCAGTATGTGTGCATTTCAATTCACTTTCAACAAGGTTTAGAAGCTGAGAAGTTTAGACAGCATAAAGGTAAGAGTAGTTTATATTTAAAGAGAAGAATATCAATGGTTAAAAAGTCAAAACTGAAAGAACCAAGAAAAGGCAAAAGAGAGAGTTAAATAGAAAGAAGAGGAAAAATATGAGTTAGAAATCTGAGAAGTAACAGAAATACCATGAAAATGTGTACATAATAATGAGTAGCCATAGAGACCCACTTCATCATAATAAAACTGAAACAAAACAATTACAATGAAGTCAAATATAAACCCAAAGTTGCAAGTAGAGCAGAATAAAAAATGAAACAGACCAACAGAAACAACATATCATCTACTGTAGTTTTTCCTTGTTGGGATGAAGATCTGCTGCCGTTTGCTCGATGTCCTCCAAAGAGGAGAGCAGGTGGGAAGGAGAACGATAGAGTCTATGGGTCCTCTTGAGTTATGGCAGAATGTCTTCCCTGCTGGCCAGGGTTCTGTACTTGGGGCCGTCTCTCCATGGGAGGTTCCCTGTCCTCAGGCAGGTTACTCTTTTACTCCCTTACAGACTTCTATGCAGCTTTCTCTCTCGGCTGTGCTAAGTGACAGTTCTAAAGCTGGATGCTTTTATACCAAGGATTCACAGTTCTTACCTACAGAGGAAGAGTGATAAACTAAACAGAGAATCACACTTATTAGGAGTCTTTATGTCTGTAAACATGTGTATATATGCACTTATATTTTTATAAATACAATAATTGCTTTTAATATTAAGATGCTAGCTATTTTTCTGTCTGCTGTGACTCAATACCTGACCAAAACAGCAAGACAGGAAAGAAGGGTTTATTTTGGCTTACAGTTTGAAGGTATATTCTATCTTGG
This sequence comes from Apodemus sylvaticus, assembly GCF_947179515.1. Taxonomy (NCBI): domain Eukaryota; kingdom Metazoa; phylum Chordata; class Mammalia; order Rodentia; family Muridae; genus Apodemus; species Apodemus sylvaticus. The sequence continues at coordinate 28,861,146 of NC_067483.1, forward strand.
TGGCAGGAGCATGAGACAGCTGGCCATATTGAATCTGTGGTCAGGTAGCAGAGAGATATAAATACTAATTCTCAGTTCATCTTTCTCTCTTTAATTCAGTTCAGGACTTTAGCTCTTAAAATTATGCCACTTAAATTTAGGGTGATTCTTCACACTCCAGTTAACTTAATCTAGGAATTCCCTGATCGCTATGCACAAAGCTCTGTTTCCATACCAATTCTAAAATCTTGCCAAGTTAATAACAAAGGATAGACATGATAGCCCAATTCCGTATCCCTTTCACCTTTCAGTGACCATCAAGGACAATGCCTGTTTAATTAACATTAAATTAATTGTGGGATCCATGGAGTGAAGACATGTCAAAGCTCTGAAACTTGTTATTCTTCCTAGAAGAGTGTTTTGATAAAATGATCTCAGTTACTTATTTCATTCACATCTGGGAGGAATAGAGGTATTGCTAATGGCAAGTCCCTTCATAGTCCTGCTTCACTAGTTTAGTCAGTCACCCTTATAAAGTTTTGTTTTAGATAAGTTTGTTTCTTGAGCCCTTTTTCTCCTCTTGTCTTTCCAGCCTATGGTGATGAGTTGTAATTGTCAACTCCATATGGTTGAGAAATGCCTGGGAGGAAAGTCTCAGTGATATATTATTTAGATCAGATTGGGATATTTCGCTAAAGGCTGTCTTGATTTGTTTAATTGATGTAGAAAAGCCCAGCTAGAATAGGTGGCACTATTCCCTAGTTTGGGACTCTGAACTTTATAAAAATAGATACAGCTAGCTAAGCACTAGGCATGCTTGGATTCACTTCTGCTCTTGAAAGTAGATGTGGTGTTAGTAGCTGCTCCTGCTCTTGCTCCTGCTGCCATGCCTTCATAACAATGATTGATCATAATCTGGAATAGTATGCTAAAATAAGTTCTAAGTGGTCTCCTATCAGAGCATTTTATCATAACAACAGAAATGAAATTAAGAGACTCTCCTTATTTTCTTCTATACTGCTAAGCATGCAGAGCTGGAGTCTGCTGTCACCCCTGTAACTCCAAACTTCAGTATTACTGGATTTTGTCCATTTTCCCATTCTATTTATGCAACTCTCTTGCCTTTCTGGTTCTCACCTCTCTCTGCTGTTCAGATTTTGGGGGGTGATAGAGGCTAGTGTGTATCTATTTTACCATCTTTAGAACTTTCTTCCTATATACTTTTGTGCATGCTTCTTCTGCAAACATATGATCCAATATTTTAGAAGAGAATTTTGCTAAGTCATAACAAATTGCTAAGTCATAGGGTTATTATAGTTTTAAAAGAAACAATCAAATACTCCCCATGATGGGGCTTGTGTGATCATGAAAGACATGAGGACAAGATTGTTCCAGGATATGGTTGAGCAGAAGGATTTTATTATAGACATGAGAGAGTATTCAATTAGAGGTTTCTGGAAGAGTCCAGAGTAGGGAGAGAAAGAGCTAGTCTAAAGATGATAATCAGACTGGACTAGTCCAGGAGAGAAGAAAGAGAGAAAGAAAAGAGAGAGTGAACCAAGAGAAAGAGAACCAAGAGCCAAGAGCCATCAACCAAGAGAGAATATGGCCAAAATGGCTGGGTTTTATGGTAATCAGGAGGGGGGGGAAGGGATGGGAAGTCCCTGATCTGAAGAAGTTTAAGGAAGAGGGGCTTGATGAGAAAAGTAGAGTGGAACCTCTGGTACTGAGTGAGCCTGGAAGCCAGTGAGCACTTTGGTAAGCTAATAGGCATCACAGTGAATCATTTGTCCTGGGTTTCTTTGGGGCCTGACAGATGGCTCAGGTTTTATAGGAAATTGTCTCTAATCAGAGTCCAATGCCCAGGACCCACATAATGAAAGAAGAGAATCAAGTCTCTTACCTCTTACCTCTGAATTTCATGTGTGCCTTAGGATACTCTTATTCATGCCTACAAACACATATATCACTTACAATAATGACAAAAATAAAAGTTTCTCCCAATAGGCCTATTGGCTCAAGGTTGTAACTGTAGTTCATGGGAGGCCAATATGTACAAATCCCAGTGAGTATGAGGCCAGCCTTGGTTACAGAGAGAACTGAAGGCCTGCTAGTCCTACAGAGTAAGTAAGATCCTACATCTGAAAAGAAAAACAAATGGTCTGAAGAAATGGCTCAGCTGTTGTTCCAAAGGAACTGAATTTAGCTCCCAGAACACATACAAAGCATCTCACAATTGCCTATAACCCCAGCTCCCAAGAATTCAATACCCTTTCTAGCTTCCATGAGCACCTGTATCCATGCGGTATACATAAACTCATAACCTGACCTATTTTGTTTCTATTTTAGCAATCCTCCTATCTGTGTGAAGACATGGTTCACTGGAACCATTGTCTATATAGCTAAGTGTAGTAGTTACTTTTCTCTTAAAGTTAATTTAAGTTACAGTGATAAAATAAAAAGGAGTTTAGTTTAGCTTCTTGTGTCAGAGGGACTGGGTCAATAATGACAGAGGCATGGGAGGAGGTAAACAGGCAGATGTGGTGGTGGAAGCAGGAAGCAGAGAAATTGAATTCTATCCACATATAGGAAGCAGGGAAAGAAATAGAAGTAGGGACAGGCTATAAGATCTTAAATCCTGCCCCTAGTGACATACATTTTTTAAAAAAAGACTCCACCATATAAAGGTTCATAACCTCCCCCAAAACATCACCAACCTCTGTACATGTGTTCAAATATATGAGCCCATGAGGACTATTTTGTAGGAAGCCATTAGAGATCCTCACTTTGGCCCGGAGGGCTAACAGGGCAAAGGTCCTGAGTAAAACAAAGAAGAGCCTCTCCCATGATTGCCAGTGGAAGGAAGTCCTGAGATAACTGTGGGGTGCTCCAGACAATGCAAACATCAGATGTCTCCACTGAGGACCCTTATCTCTTCCTGCTGAAACTGCTAAGATTGCCCCTCCCTCCTTTGTTCTTTCCTTGAGAAGAGCTCTTCCTCTGAGAGCTTAAAACCTGTGTACCCCGGAACATGAAACGAAGCCTCGACAATTGAACCCCCCTTGCCTGGCTTCCTTCTTTCTCCCTCCCCCCCTTTGACCCTCAGGTAGCACCTCTTCAGGACCCTGGAATAATGACCTGCTGGATGGGTCACTATTTCTCATTCAAAGCACAATACAATGTGACTTCCTATAGATGAGTGAACAATGGAGAGAGGATTAGCGTACAAATATAAGTGGACTGGGTTGCTAAGGGAGAGCTTGCACAAGTTAGTATCTAAGGTCCTTTGACAGTGCACAAGAACAAAGACAAAGCCATATAAGTATGGAATCCCTTCAATCTAGTGTGGGCTAGACAGAATCCAACACATTTTGGCCACCCTTGGAAAAAGGCTAAATTATAAAGCCAGAAATATTTATTCTTTCACTGAAAATAAACAAGATCGAAAGAGAATATGAGAACAAATTACTAAGAAGTGAGCATTTTTCTTGTTATCTGTGAGGAACCTGTGTACATTTTGATACAGTAGCCATGCTATTAAGATCATAGATGTACTTTCCTAGCAAGGGAGATAATGATAAAGAAGATGGTTTTTCTAGGATGAGACTTCCATCGCACTCCAAATGTGCTGACCACGTCAGTTTCCCCAGATGCAAGAAACTCAGCTGCATAATTTGTGGGAGAGGGAGACTGTCTTCCCACTTTCCAGTGATTATGGTAATGTTAGAAAACTAGTCCAGGGGCCTGGAGAGATGAAGAGCACTTGTTGCTCTTCCAGAGAACTCAACTCTAGTTCCCAGCTCTTATGTCCAGCACTTTACAACCACTAAAACTATAGTTACAAGATCTCATGCCCTCTTGGGCTCCATGGCAACCTGAACATACTCACAGGCAGGCAAGCACATGCACACACACATTACACACACACACACATTATACACACACACACACACACTCAAAATAAATCTTTTTTAAAAAGAAAGAAAACACTATATTTTGTACCTATGTATCTACCTGTTTATGTATCTCTCTCTCTCTCTCTCTCTCTCTCTCTCTCTCTCTCTCTCTCTCTCTCTTCTCTCTCTCTCTCTCTCTCTCCATCTATAGTTCTATAAGCCTAGATGTTTTATTTTTGACATGGTTACAATATATTCTCAGTGCTACCTACTCAGTTATGTATAACACACCCATATCAAATACCATTTTGACATTTTCTGATTTAAAAAAAGTCTATATGGAGTTCTGTTTCTTTTATGGTACAAGTCCATATTGCACCTTATACAAGTAGGTGTTGAGAGCACAGATGTCCAAGGAGTAACTTTGTGCAATGATGGAATGTTCACTATGCAAGGTGTGTGTGTGTGTGTGTGTGTGTGTGTGTGTGTGTGATTGTGTGTGTGTTCCTCGTTATCAATCATCTACTTCTTTTGAGACAGATTCTTTCATTGGCCTAGAAATGATAATTAAGCTAAATTGACTGGATTTCCTGTATCCTCCCTGTGTCTGCCTTCCCAGTGCTGGGATACAAGAGTATGCCACCACACCTAGGATTTTTACATGATTTCTGGGGGATGGAGTTCAGGACGTTATAATGACAGAGCAATTATCAGCAAATATAATTTAAATAATACTGAAAATATCACAGACCTCTTATTTTTCTCTAAGATAACATTACACAATAATTTCCCCTATCGAACAACAATTATATGTACAAGTAAAGAAAATATACTTGAAATATTGAAACAATGCTATTTAGGAATCAAGGGAACAGTCGAGAAAAGAAAGATAGGTTCAAGAGACCAAACAAATAAAACAAAATAAAGCAAAAATAAGGAAAAGCAAAAATAAAACAACAGTAAAAACAAACAAACGAGGAAAGGTGTTTTATAAGTAGCCATTTTGACTTACATTTTCTCAACATAAAAATAAATATTACACAACTTTTTTGATTAGATAGAGATGGCTTGGCAAACTCTCATAACCAAAGTTCAATGCTGGGTGCCCCACATAGTAGAAAGGGAATTCCCTTTGCCAACAAGTTATCATTCATCTGTCTACCATCTACCTACCTACCTTTGATCTATCTATTATGAATTATCTTTATGAATTATCTATCAATCATCTATCTACACCCTCCAGACAATATATATATATATATTGTCTGGAGAGCTTTACATGAAATCTGACAGCTGATAGCTAATATATAAAATGAATTTAAAATTTGAGTTGTGATTTTCCTAAGCATACGTTTCCACATTTTGTTATTCTGAACTATTGGCAAACATTGATTTAAAAAATAATAAGAGATGCACACACTGCTGCTTTCTGTTAAGGGAATCAAAATACATTGACTTTGTAACATGTCTTTTTAGCTTCCTGCTCTTGAGTCAGGGATCCTAGGCAGAGATTCTGTAGGAACATTTCTAAGTTACAGTTTCCATTGCTGCAACGAAAAAGACTGTGACTAAAAATCAAGTTGGTTAGGAAAGGGTTATTTGGCTAAAACTTGCAATATTGAATTGCTGTTGATCAACAATGCAAGTTGGGACAGAAGTTCAAATAGACAGGATTCTAGATGCAGGAGCTGAAACAGAGGACATGGGTGAGGGCTGCTTACTGGCTGGCTTCTCATGGCTTGCTCAGCCTGATTTGTTACAGAACATAGGCACCACCAGCCCAGGCACAGCATGACTTAAAATTTAATGGGCCCTCCTTCACTGATCCCTAATTGAGAAAATGCGTTATAACTGAGAAACTATTTGTCAACTGAGGCTCCTTTCTCTGTGATGACTGCAGCTTATGTCAAGTTGACACAAAACCAGTCAGTATAGTACAAGTCATTCTGAAATAATGTACACTGAAATACAGAGTTAATGTGTCTTCTAGAAAGGAAGCAAATGCTAGCTTTATATATAAAACATCAAACACTACAATTTATCCTAATCTCCATAGACTAAAACAACAACAAAAAACCTTGGGAAGCTTTGGGGGCAGGGGCAGGAGGCTGCTTGGCAGGAATCTGACATTGGCCAAGGACAAGGAAATGGGCTTCAGGCAGGAATCTGATATTAGGCCTTCACAAGGAAATAAGCCCAGGCAGGAATCTAATTTTAGGCTAGAACAGGGAAGTAAGTTCAGGCAGGAATCTTAATTTTAGAGTAGAACAAAAGAAGTAGGCTTCAGGCAAGAGTCTGATTTTGGACTTGGACAAGGAAGAAGGCTCAAATATTTTGGTCATCCTGACAAGCCCTTAGAAACAGTGATCACTGGAGTGATCATGGGACTTTGTTTATTGTCTTGCTTTTTCCTTGACTATTTGTGTTTATTGTACTGCCTGACCTTATTGCTTGCATGTAATTAAAGTGGTATGAAGTGGATTTTCCCAAAATAATCCTGCTTTCAGTCTCAGAATTGACTGAGGACATGCTGCAGTATTGTCTAATTGTCTCTTTCATTTCAGGCCTCGATCCTGCACTGGAGAACCTGTTGACTGACTGAGCATGCTTGGTCCAAAAACAAACAAGCAAGCAAGCAAGCAAACAAACAAACAAAAGACAGATGGATATAATGTGGTCTACTTATACCAAGGAATCACATGGGCTGGGGTAGTTGCTTGGTGGGAAAAATGTAAGCATGAGCACAAAGCAACAAAACAAAACAAACAAACAAAACAGAAACTTGACACTGGGGTTATGCATGTATCTGTAATCCCAGTATTGGGAGGTGGATATAAGAGGATCTTATTTTCTTTTCTGTACACCAGTTTATTGGTAAAGTGAAATGGGCTGGGGTGTTTGTTGGTGAGTACTCGTCAAGCACTTAAGTTCAAATTCCTATTACCTACATAAAGAGCTGGATACTTAGGGATATGTATGGGTCTAGTGTTGGGGATGCAGAGGTAAGAGAATCCCAGCTTCTTACTCAGTCAGCCATTCTGGTTGAGTTGGTGAACTGCATGCTTATTTGAAGACTTTCTCATAAAAACAAGTGGAGAAGAGATTAAAGAAACTACCAGATATCCAATGTTGGCCCTCACATGTTCATTTACACTCACACAAACATATGGAACTCATACCACATGATCCAAACATGAAGCCAGGACCAGGCAAGGTGAGCAGGGCATGTGTCTTAGAATAATTCTCTTGCATGGGCTATTGAAGATGAATAAGCTCAAAGTTTTACTCTGGAATAGTGTAGTCATTTTGCAGCATGTGATACTTTAGTTGTTTAGCTAACTGTATGCTTGAGATTTAGAAGCTCAATTAAGTTTATTATTTTATACCTGTTAAAACCTAGGATGCTGTTCAGACTGCCCTTCTCTAAGATACTGACAAGCACCCTCCTGAGCACACTGCCTGTGAACTGCTAGCTAGCAGATATCTGGGCTTTCTACCTTGAAACATCAAAGGGCCACGTATGGCTACATATCTCCTTCCCTGAACGTTCCTTAGAGCCTTCTGTGAAATCAGAGAGCCTTGCTGATTATAGACTGTGGCTTTGAAGCCCCCTTCTTCAGAGACCTATAAGAAGGGACCCCAACACTGCCTCACGGGCCTAATTTTTCTTCAGTGTTCCCACCATGCTCTTATCTAGTAACAGTTCCAATGAACTTTTCCTTTTTAAACTCCAATCAGTGAATCTTAGTAGTGCCCCTTGAATCCTCTGTCCTAAACTTTTCACATACCTGTTTAAATTTTCTTCATCGTAAATGTGATCAGCTGGAAGCACTCAAGTAATTCAACAAAGAAAATTCATAGTAGATGGATTAGCATAGATGAACACTTGCTGAATAAGCATGAGGACCTGAGTTTCAATCTCCAGTACAGTTTTAAAGGGCAAGCTTGGCTGTAATACTACTGTAATTGTATCTGTAATACTACTGTGGATAGAGGTAGGAGCCAACAGCAGAACAAAGTACAATTGTACCAAGAGTTCACTCTGGGAGACCAATGAGATTAACAGGCTTACCTAAAGAGCATGGGTAAGGGGTGAAAGGCAGGGCTGTGGAAAGCTTAAAGTATCCATACTTGAAGTTATGTAACCCACATGAATGATGACTTCCCAAGGCTGTGTAGATGGAGTGTCCCCACCCCACACACAATCCTTCCCCACCTACATTCTTTAACCCTTCCTAGGTACACCTTGGGAAGAATTGCCTACAATTGGACAGGAAGGTTGCCTGGATCCTCATGTGAGGAGCTCATGACTTTCCCCACCCTTTCAGTCCAAGTGTGAACATCAACCAGAAAGCCAGCTGGGATGATTTCTGGCAAGCAGAGTTATGCCAAACTTAAAGTTGGCAGCACGTTGGTACAGAGTATTATCCTGTACAACACTGGGAGTCCACCGTGAGAGTGAAAGTGAAGCTCAGACAATGATAGGCTACTGGTCGGCTGGACCATACCTTGACTGGCAGTGCTTGGATGTACATATCCTTGGCCTCCTATGTAAGCTTTAACCTCAGTTCAGGACCTTAACAATGAACTCTTTTAATTGTCTTATTGATAGTGAGTGATAGGACCTGGCTGGGGCACAGGTGATGACATGCAAGTGTGATAACAGTTACCTTGTTCAATTAGTTCTGGTTCTCATTACTACGACCAAATACTTGATAAAGGCAACTTAAAGCAGCACAGGGTGTTTTGCTTCACAATTTGGGAGTGCAGTCGCTTATGGAGGGGAGTTAGTGGCAGAAGTTGACTAAGGCAAGTAGTCACCCTGAACCTTCAGTCAGCAAGCAGAGCGATGGATGCTGAGCTCAGCTCACTTTCTCTATTTTCTTCAGTCCAGAACCCTGGCTCTCAGTGTTGCTCACATTGATGGTGGGTCTCTCCACCTCACTCAACCCAATGAAGAATCTAACCCGCAGACACACCCAGAGGGCTTGTCTTGTAGCTGATTCTAGGTTCTGTCGATGAACCATTCCAGGTGCCCGTAAAAGATTACTCTGTCTCAAGAATAATACTTTTTAAATCTCAGCTTAAGAAGCTAAGAAAGGATGTAATTCATCTCAGAAATATTTTCATTAAAATGAAGGCTAGCTGGCCAGCTGGAGGGGTAGGCTTCAGGGTGTCTGGGCTTTGCCTAATTTGCATTCCTTCTATTATAGGGGAATAAAGTTTACATAAAGTGATCTTCAACTCAAAAAGTTCTGTTGCTTAGAGACATAGACACCACCATTGATTCCTCAGGATTCAGAGCAGGCTTTTCTAACCTGGGATGAACAAGGAGTCTGAAGTGGTCGGCTCCCCTACCATGTGGAGGGCTTTAGACAACCTCTTTATTTCATTGTTCTTTGTGTTTGGTCTACTCAGCCAGAAGGAGATTTTAAAGAAAATAAAAAAAAAGATCTAAAAGTATAAAACCAGCTTTTCCCATCTACAAAAGCCCTCACAGAGCAGAGATGTATCCCCCTGACATAGGTTTTCAAAACATAAAATCTTTCAGGGATTCTAAGCCTGATAGCATTCATAGAAAAAAAAAATCCTTTACTGACCTTTCTTTAGCCACCAGAGGCAGGGGCATTATTGACAGAGAAAGAATAAGGGCTAAGATGCTGTAAGATCACTGGGAGCAGAGGGAAGATAGTGGAGTCTGGGGACAGCAGTTTGTCTCTGGAGACTGAGTTGTTGATATCCCACACCTGCCAGAAGCAGCCTTGACAATTGATTTCTGGGAGTCTGGGGACACTCACCCTGAGCTTGGGTGCCAGTCTTCAGCATGGTGCTGTGCATACTACTTAGGGACTCTTGTTCTTTGAGTGATGGTTATTGATTGGAAGATGTCTGACTCTGACAGCCTAGTGTCAGGATCAGTAAAGGTTAGTGAAACACTGAAGTTGAAAAATACCTTTCCCTCAATTTACCACCATCTACTCTTTGCAAAGGCTGCCCTCAGAGTCTGCTGCCATGGACATTAAATGGAAGCAACTCCACATTCACAAACCCCTAGATGAGTTCACCTGATTCAAAGCCGCAACAGGCTGCAGAATCATAGAAATGACTGAGGACACCTTTCCATTGAGACACTCTTGATTAACTGTGTCAATGCATGTGTTTGGGGAGACAATTTACCTGTGTTGATAGAGTAATTGCCCAGCATGCATGAAATTTTGGGTTCACTAACACCTCAAGGAATGAGAGTAATCAACTCCCTTCCTGAGGTCCTTCAACCACCAGGTTTCCCTCACAGAACACTCTAACTGTCCTAATGGGCAGAACCAGCCTCCACCAACAAAGTTAAAAACAAACAAACAAACAAACAAACAAACAAACAAACAAAAAAACAGGCTCAGGACTTAAAATCCCAGTAAACTTCTTGTGTTAGGTTTGTTGTGCAGTATGACTTTGTTGTATTCCTTGATGCTTTTCCTCTCAGAGCTGTAACACTCCAAGGTTTAATCACCAGGACCTTAAACCTGTCCTTGTGATGCATGCCTATAATCCCAGGATTTAGAAGGTAGAGGAGGAGGAGGATCAGAAGTTCAGGGTCATCCTTGGTTACATAATGTAAAGTTTTATAGCTCTGAGCAGAAAGGCCTGTTCAGGGAAAGTGTTACAATTGTGCTCCAGGAGGTATTCTGACAATCGGGAGCCAAGGAATACTACAAAGTTATGCCCAACAGTAAACCTCACACAAGAGATTTATTTGGAAGGAAAAATTCAGCAGAGTGACTGCTTCTGTTGGGTGAGAAACATCAGGGAAATAGGCAGAAGCCAGGGTTTATATAGGATTTCTTGTACATGTGTGTGTGTGTGTGTGTGTATGTATGTACTCATGTATGTATGTATGTATGTATGTATGTATGTATGTATGTATGTGAGGAGGCAGGGCATCTTTCCAGGGTAGCCTGGGATTGGTTAGGATTTTTGTGGCCTGATCTTGGAGTAAGATTAGGGGTTGATGGGATTACTTTTCTTGATCTTTGTCCTGGATTTGGGGTTAAGTCAGGGTCAGGGTATTTTACCTTTGCCCTTTTACCCTAGACATATCAAGTTCAAGACCCAAATGGGCCTTTCTCAAAAAAATAGAAACAACATAAATAAAAACATAAACAAAAAGGCAAGTATTTTATGAACAAGTAATGAATAGTGTTAAACATGCTGCATACATTTTCTGAGCCTTAAGATGAACATGGGTTCATTGGACAGAAGGAAACATTTGAATCTACAAATGTTTAAGTAAGTATCTCCTCCACCCTCATGATCTTACAGAGTGTGAAGTGTTGAATGTGAAAGAATATGCATAGACTATAAACTTGAAAATGACTCTCCATCATACACTTCAAAGTGTGTAGGTAACAGGAAGACATAGAATAACTACAGCACAAGAAGATGAATGTTGTCCTGTTACCAGCATTGTCAAGGTCAAAGCCTGGTCCTGGCAGCCCTAACAATCTAAGCTCAGTCAGCCATCCATATAAGTCCAACTAAACAGACAGATGATACTGAGAAGCAGAGGAGTTTTATCCAATGTAACCACTTTGGAAAAGGAACAAAGAGGTCCAGTGAACCCTTCAAGACCATCCTGACATGAGGATTCGAGATTAAATAAATGACAAGAAGATTGCATGCCTGAACAGTCCTAATCAAGGTATGGTCCACCATTGACCTATAAGAGTCTGGGATCCTCTCTCCTTCAGGGTGGCCTGACAAGTTGTCATTTTCCTTCTGGGTGAAACTAGGCTTCGGATGTGACACTTTGATCCCTGGGAAATTCCAATTTATTGCTGGGCATTGTTTCAATAATCTGCTAGCTCATGGGAGAGGCATAGCTGTCTCATTAGACCTTCTTTATTCCTCTTAGGACAGGCAGGCTCTGTCTGCCTTTGTCACTAAGATTCTCTGCTCCTCTGTGAAGGCTCTGGTTGATGTCTCTGGTTCTTTTTACTCAGGAGTTGATAGTCACCTGTTATGAGTATGGCACAATAGGATCACGGACCCTATAACCTCTTTGTTATATTTAATTATAATCATTGATGTCCTGTAATATCACTTAAATGATTGCTCTTGGGACAGTTTATACTTGTACCAGAAATTATGTCTTTCACAATGTATTTTCTATCTTGAAATAGCATGGACTTTCTCTTTTGAAAGTTCCAAAAATTATCATGTTATCTGTTTACATCTATCAGCCATGTTATTACATGGATATAGTAAATACTCATTTTCATAGGTACGTATATATACAAACACATGGTATTTATTTATCCTGTTATTGATGACTATTTGGAATTTTATATGTATTCTAATTTTGTTTTCAATGTTGGTAGTTGAACCGAGGTCTTGCCTATGCTTGGTCAGTGGTCTACCACTGAGCAATATTCCAAATTCCCTACTGAAATGTTAATTTTGAAGGAGGGTCTCACTAAGTTGTAAATAATTACAAGAAATTTGCATTCCTTTCTGCCTCAGTTTCTTAGAAGCTAAAATGATAGCAATACACTTTGATATATATCTGTTGTTGTTTCGTAATATGTGATCAATGTGTAAACCTCAAATTGTGTTGTTTACTGAAAAAAAAAAGCTGTTTCTAGCTATGGTATGGCTCATCCCTTAGTGTACACCTTTAATGCCTCTGGCTGGAATACAGACAAGCCCATAATACAGACTTCATTTTTTAATCCCAAATAATAAACCTTTTTTTTGTCTTTTTTTTATTCGATATATTTTTTATTTACATTTCAAATGATTTCTCCTTTTCTAGCCCCCCACTCCCCGAAAGTCCCATAAGCCCCCTTCTCTCCCCCTGTCCTCCCACCTACCCCTTCCCACTTCCCCGTTCTGGTTTTGCCCTATACTTCTTCACTGAGTCTTTCTAGAACAAGGGGCCACTCCTCCTTTCTTCTTGTACCTCATTTGATGTATGGTTATGTTTGGGGTATTCCAGTTTTCTAGGTTAATATCCACTTATTAGTGAGTGCATACCATGAGCCACCTTTTGAGTCTGGGTTACCTCACTTAGTATGATGTTTTCTAGCTCCATCCATTTGCCTAAGAATTTCATGAATTCATTGTTTCTAATGGCTGAATAGTACTCCATTGTTTAGATATACCACATTTTTTGCATCCACTCTTCTGTTGAGGGATACCTGGGTTCTTTCCAGCATCTGGCAATTATAAATAGGGCTGCTATGAACATAGTAGAGCATGTATCCTTATTACATGGTGGGGAATCCTCTGGGTATATGCCCAGGAGTGGTATAGCAGGATCTTCTGGAAGTGAGGTGCCCAGTTTTCGGAGGAACCCCTAGTTTGTAGAAAGAAGTACACATATCTGAACGTGATGTCTAATTGAGTTCCAGCCAAAGTGACAAATTAGAGCAAGATTTGGCAGATTAGGATATGCCTATCACAAGAACACAGAAAAGAGAGGTGACTTAAGAGAGAACAGTGCACAAAAGAAGGAAGCAGTTATACCAGGAGAGTTTTACAGACACAGGTTGAAGAGAGAACAACCTAAACACTGGTGAAGACAGAACTAGCCAGAGAATGAGAAGAAGCTAGCAGATAAGAACAGATTGCCAGAATTAGTTTGAGGCCATGCAGAACAAAATGTCAGAGACAGAGAGAAAAATCAGGTTGAATCAGTCACCTTGGAAAGGAGTTCGACCCAGAACAGCTGAGTTGAGCCAGCCAGCCAGAGTTCAGAAAAAAATAAGAAAGAGTGAGCTTATTTAGCTACAAGTCTCAGAGGCTGAAAACATTCAATGTTTAGATAAGATTTCATGGAGTCTAAAAGCTTCCACAACTAAGCCTAGATTAGCAGACAAAGGCAGTGAGACTCAGAGATGACAATTACAGATGAGGAAAATAAAAGTTACATTTATACATTGTGCTATAGTAAACCAATAATCTGAGGTTCATGTAGGAGAGAATTGTCAAGACATAAATTTACAATAAGAATTCCTGGATATCAAGATTTGAATATTTTAACTCTTTGAAATTAATACTATATTTTACTGAAACATTTTTGTTTTTATTTATGTATATGTTTTCTAACAATACATGAGTATTCTTAATTGTATCTACCAAACATGATCAAGTGACAAATTTTGCTACCCATTAGAGAATGCTACATTTCCTTTTGATTTTAATTTTCAAACTTCCTGATCATTACAAATTTAAGAATATTTTTTAAAAAATTGGCATGTGTGTATGTATGTGTGTGTATGTACATATGTATGTGTGCTCACTTGCATGCTCACATGTATATGTAAGTCTGTGCATATGAATACAGGTGCTAACAGGTGCTAACAGTGTCTAGACAGCAGATGAGATCCACATGTGGTTGTACTTAAATGCAGTTTAACTCCTCTTCTTGGAGACAGTGAGGAGGAGGAATAGAATGAGAAACTATGGGAGGGCAGAGCAGGAGGGGGTACTGTAAAGAAAAAGCAATAAAAATATTTTGTAAAAAATATGTTAACTCAAGAATTCTGGAGGGGCATGTTTGCTAGCTTCAGGAAGATTTAGAAGTGTCCTGCCATTGAGCTAGTCAAGGCATATCAAAATTAGCTGGTGTGTGTGTGTGTGTGTGTGTGTGTGTGTGCACGCATGTGTGTTTGTGTGTGTGTGTTTGTGTGTTGGTAACTGGCAACAGGCTTCTGGCTCCTGGGACTTGTGACACCCTCTTTTGACCTGAACAAACACCACTCTTCACATGCACATAGTCACACATACATACATAACAAATACTATTTCAAAAATAAATTCTCCTTTATCTATATTATTGTTGCCTTATCTTTCCTTCAGCAGATATACATTTTTCTCACACATTTGTCCCACTTATATCTTATTAAATTCTGGAGATGTTTCTTCAGTTATCCTAAATGGCTAATTTTGTAAGGGCCACTGTGATTTAGACAGAGCTGGAGGATGGAAACTAGCAAACTTAGAGCAAGCTGTTACTTGGTAATGTTCCTGGGGAATGCCTGTGTCAGAACTGGATTTTCTGGGTAGGGCCCCGGTGTGCCAGTCTAAACTAAAGATTTCTTGCACCCTGACAAGTGTCTGGTTCTGCTTAGCAATGTTTGCTTGTAAGCTGTCACTGCCTGTGGACACCACACCCTTTGAGACATGGGAGCAAAGCTAAAGAGGATGCATCATTGAAATGAGCCATGTGCTTCCACTTGTCATTGACATTGCTTTGTTGTCATCTCATAGGCAGGACAGGGGAGCCAATGATTTAACCATAATAATTACTGTTCCATCATAGCTGTATTATCTGGTATTAAGACACTCTACACTGCAATTTTCTTTACACATTATGGTACTCTAGACTTGGAATGCAGATACACAGTTGTGTTCTTGCCTAGTTGAACAAACCCTAGTTATATCTCTCGGACCATATAACCATCATCAACTTTGTTGTCATCATCACCATCATCATCACTACCACCACCATCACCACCACCACCACCACCACGACCATTATCATCATCATCATCATCATCATCAGGATCCCCACTTGCATTACTTATTTGTCTTGGTGCTTTGAGCAAATAACTGAAAACAACAATTTGAGGACAGAAGTTTGCTGTGGTTTACCATTTGAGACTATACGTCAACATGGTGAGAAAGGCATTTTGGCAAGATCCTTAAACAGATGCGTATATTACATTCAAACATGCTCAGGACAAAGGGTTTTTTGACAAAATCTGTGATGCTTTGCAGAGTCACTGGGGTTTCTGAGACTTCTTCAGGTTTGTTTTTAGGGAAGGCTCTAGCAACCTGTCCTCAAACTTCTGGCTTCTCATCAAGACACTTGCCACCCTGATGTATGCTACTTTGTAGGATTGTAGTTTTTTAAACTCGACTGTCTGTGTCATTCTTCTAAGGGTCATGTCTTCCAGATATCCACTTTGGGGCACACAATTAGCCTTGATATACTCTTTCAGAGAACAAGAAGATTGAAGCCCTAAGAAGACAAATGACTCTCCCAAGTTTCTCTAGGGGCAGAATCTGGGCTAGCCTGAAACCATCCGAAGCTCTGTCTTGCTCCCCTTTATTCTATGCTGGACCTCACTGCTTCAGGTCTTTTTGATCCATCTCCCTCTGCAACTGAGGCAGTGCCAACTATTGTCAGATATGAAATGAGATATTGTTATGTATGTATATTGGGGGCTGGGGCATATGCTTGTGTGAGCATACATGCTTATGTGAGCATGTGTGGGAGGCAGAGTGTCCTCCTCTACTGTTCTCCATCTTGTTTTCTGAGAGATGGTCTCTCACTGAACCTGAAACTCATCCTCTGGCTATCCTAGCTGGCAATCAAGCTTCCAGGCATTCGGCCTCTGCTTCTGTTTCCCTAGCCATGCCCGGTTGTCACACGGATGCTAAGCATCTGAACTCAAATTCTTATAATTGACCAATTTAGCCACTTGAACAAATTACCAAGCACTTTACTCACTCAGCCATATGTCTAAACCTTAAAGTGACACTGGTTTGATCTCACATAGAACTAGCACTTGCAAAAGGCTTTGATAATAATCACCAATATAGCTGTGCCAGTTTCCATCTGTTCTGCAAAACAAAGAGCAACCAGGTTATATCCCTTCCCTACATTCCCCTGCCCTTCCCCCAAGCTTCTCTGAGCTAGCTATGACCTATCCCTGGAGCGCCACTGTCTGGCCAGTGTTCTGATGGCCTCCATTAGGCCTGCAGAACAAGAGACAACCAGACTTGCTATACTAAGAACATACAGTGTGACACTGCGTATAAGAGGCCTGCTATAAAGGGAACATCCATGTCAGGCTTGCCCTCCTGATACCTGCTACACCAGGAACATCCAGGGCTAAAGGACAGTATAAGAACCCAAACAGGGCAACAGGGCACCTTCAGAACAAAAGGCAACAGGGCACCTTCAGAACACAGGTATCTCACTACAGCAAGCCCTAAAAGAAAGAATGCACCAGAAAATGATCTAAAATATCCATCCTTATAAAGATGATAGATACCTTTAAAGAGGAAATGAATGGCTGTCTCAAAGAAATAAAGAAAAATACAATCAAACAGGTAGAAGCCTTTAAAGTAAAAGCTAATAAATCCTTTAAAGAAATACAGGAAAATAAAATTAAACAGGTAAGGGAAAAGAATAAAACTGTTCAAGATTTGAAAATAGAAACAGAAGCAATAAAGAAAATACAAGAACGAATCGAAGAGATGGAAAGCCAAGGAAAGAGAAAAGTCACATGCAACACCAACAGAATACAAGAGATGGAAGAGAGAATCTCAGGAGTAGAAGACGTATAGACGAATTTATTTTTTACTTTACTTACATTTTAAATGTTACCCCCTTTCCTCATTTCCCTTTTGAAAACCCCCTATTCTATCCCCCCTCCCCCTGCTCACTAACCCACCCACTCCTGCCTCCATGTCCTGGCATTCCCCTACACTGGGGAAGCTAGCCTTCACAGAACCAAAGGCCTCTCCATTCATTGATGGCCAACAAGGCCATCCTCTGCTACATATTCGGTTGGAGCAATGCCCCCCCCCCATGTATACTCTTTGGTTGGTGGTTTAGTCCCTGGGAGCTCTGGGGGTACTGGAGGGTTCATACTGTAGTTCTTCCTATGGGGCTACAAACCTCATCAGCAACTTGAGTCCTTTCTCTGGCTCCTCCATTGGGGACCCTGTGCTCAGTCCAATGGATGGCTATGAGCATCTACCTCTGTATTTGTCAGGCACTGGCAGAGCTCTCTGGAGATAGCTATATCAGGCTCCTGTCAGCAAGCACTTGTTAGCATCCACTATAGTGACTGGGTTTGGTAAGTGTATATGGGATGGATCCCAAGGTGAGGCAGTCTCTGGATGACCTTTCCTTTGGGCTCTGCTCCACACTTTGCCTCTGAATCTTCTCCCATAGGTATCCACACTTTGGTCTTCCTGCTTTTTGAGCTTCATGTTGTCTGTGAATTGTATCTTGGGTATTCCAAGCTTCTAGGCTAATATTCACTTATCAGTGAGTATATACCATGTGTGTTCATTTTTGATTGGGTTACCTCACTCAGGATGATATTTTCTAGTTCCATCTATTTGCCTAAGAATTTCATGAATTCATTGTTCTTTTTATAGCTGAGTAGTACTCTACTATGTAAATGTACCACATTTTCTGTATCTGTTCCTCTGTTGAGGGACTTCTGGGTGGTTTCCAGCTTCTGGCTATTATACATAATGTTGCTATGAACATAGTGCAGCATGAATCCTTATTACATGTTGGAGCATCTTCTGGAGATATGCCTAGGAGTGGTATAGCTGAGTCCCTTTGTAGTACTATGTCCAATTTTCTGAGGAAGCATCAAACTGATTTTCAGAGTGGTTGTACCAGCTTGCAATCCCACCAGCAATGGAGAAATGTTTCTCTTTTCCACATCCTCAAGAGGTCACCTGAGTTTTTTATCTTAGCCATTCTTACTGGTGTGAGGTGGAATCTCAGGGTTGTTTTGATTTGTGTTTCCCTGATGACTAAAGATGTGAACATTTCTTTAGGTGCTTCTCAGCCATTCAGTATTCCTCAGTTGAGAATTATTTGATTAGCTTTGTACCCCATTTTTAATAGGGTTATTTGATTCTCTGGAGTCTAACTTGAGTCCTTTGTATACATTGGATATTAGTTCTCTTTTGGATGTAGTATTGGTAAAGATCTTTTTCCAATCTTTTGATTGCCATTTTGTCCTATTGACAGTGTCCTTTGCGTTAAAGAGCTTTGCAATTTTATGAGGTCCCATCTGTCAATTCTTGATCTTAGAGCATAAGCTATTGGTGTTCTGTTCAGGAAATTTCCCCTGTGCTCATGTGCTCAAGGGTCTTCCCGAGTTTTTTGTCTATTAGTTTCAGTGTGTCTGGTTTTATGTGGAGGTCCTTGATCCATGTGGACTTGAGCTTTGTACAATAGAAGAAATTGACACATCATTTAAAGAAAATGTTAAATGTAAATAATTCTTGACATGAAACATTCAGGAAATCTGGGATAATATGAGGAGATCTAATCTAAGAGTAATTGTAATACCAATAGGGTATCATTCCCAGTTCCAATTACCAGAAATTATTTTCCACAAAAATCAAAGAAAGACATCTCTAACCTAAAGAAAGAGATTCCTAGAAATATACAAGAAGTTATACAACATCAATTAGACTGGAACAGAAAAGAAAACCCTCCAACCACGTAAGAGAATGTGAGAGAGGAGAAACCATGATTGGTATCTATTTTATGATATTCTTTTCAAAAACTGAGACAGACAGACAGAATAAATGAATGAAAGAAATGCAAGTGAACTTTAAAAACAATGTTTGTTTTTGCCTAAATTTGTTTTATTCTAACCTATTCTATAAGTGTCTATAAGAACTCTAATTCCATTGGACATTGAATTCCTGTGAAGTGTTGACTCTTCTTGGTGAAGGCTGCAGTATGTCTGAAAGCATCAGAGATAGTAGCAAACAAAACTTTAGTATGGCCCAACTGCTAAAGAACCAGAAACCAAGAAAAATAAAGATTTCTTCAGTCTCTGTTACACATTCGGGATCAATGCCATTTACAGTTACCAAACCCAGACACTATTGTGGATACCAACAAGTGCTTGCTAACAGGAGCCTGATATAGCTGTCTCCTGAGAGGCCCTGCCAGTGCCTGCCAACAACTATAGAGGAGGATGTTCTCAGCCTACAATAGAACTGAGCACAGGCTTCCCAATGGAGGAGCTAGAGAAAGGACCCAAGGAGCTGAAGGGGTTTACAGCTCCATAGGAGGAACAACAATATGAACCAATCACTATCTGCAGAGCTCCCAGAGACCTAAGCATCAAGCAAACACTACACATGGAGGGACCCATGGCTCCAGCCACATATGTAGCAGAGGATGGCCTTGTTAGACATCAGTGAGAGGAGTGGTCCTTGGTGCTGTGAAGGCTAGCTGCCCCTGTGTAGGGGAATGCCATGACAAGGAAGCAGGAGTGGATGGGTTAATGAACAGGGGAAGGGGGTATGGTGGTTTCAGTGAGGAAAAGAGGAAAGGGGATTTCATTTGAAATGTAAATAAAGAAAATATCTAGTAAAAATATAAATGTCTCTTATTTTTGAAAGACATTAAAGTTTAAATTTAAGGACATTCACATAAAATAATGCAAGGCACATAATAGTCTTTCTCTTGAACATGTAAGAGAGTTGCATTCTGGGAAAGGTGAGAATGAAATTTTCTACCTGTGTATAAAATTCTATGACACAGTCAACAGTTAAAAAAAAAGAAAGTTTCCTTCATTTCCCTCTCTTCTCCGCCTGATCTTTCTTCTCTTCACACCTCTCCCCTCTTCATTTCTCCCTTCCACTCCCTTCCTTTTTCTCTCCCCTCCTTCTTCCCTTCTCTTTCTTTTTCTCCTTTCCTCTCTCACCCCTCTCTCCTTCCTTCTCTCTTTCCCTCACTTACCTCTCCTTCTCCCCACATATCATCTTCTTTCTACTCTCAGATATCTATTTGGAAAGATAAATAAGGATAAGGGGTTATATAATCAACAATTCTTTCTTTCCAGCAAATATACATGTTTGCAAATAGAAAATTTCCCATTTAAATATATTTTTTACTTTCAGTAAATTTAGGAGACTTTAATTCCATTTCTTCCTTGTATTAATCCAATTTCTAAGTGAAACCTAACATGTGCCCTACCTTTCTTAGTTAAGTGCTTTATACTACTTCATATAATACTACTCATTTTGTGGAAACATAACACTGTAAAAGGATGGGATAGTAGGATATTCTACTCAAAACATCAGTGACTGAGAGTCACAGATATTACACAGCATCAGCTGGCATCATCTTACATTTAATTTTAGAATTTGATCAAAAGACCATTCTTCCTGATTAGAGATGCTAAGCAGTTAAGAGCCTGGCTCACAACCATTTGTTAACTCCAGCTCCAATGTATCCAATACACTCTTCTGGCCTCCATGAGCATACATGTGCATGTCCAACACACACACACACACACACACACACACACACACACACATGAGAGAGAGAGAGAGAGAGAGAGAGAGAGAGAGAGAGAGAGAGAGAGAGAGAGAGGTGTCTGCTTGTATGTATACAACCTGGTAAATTATTATAGCATGGTTGGATCTCTGTCACACCAGCAAAGGCACATTTTCACTTGAAAAATGACACTGAAGTTCAAAACCCACAGATTGTCACATGGCATTAATTGGCCTAAAAGTCAATTAAAAGACAACATTTTAAACTTATTACACAGAGTGAAAATAATAGCAGAACTTTGAACAACCATACAGTTGGCAATATTTACTAAAACACAGATGTTTCATCTAAGTCTGTAAAATATGAAAATAAGTATTCAATCATTTACAATACTATTTGTCAGATAATCTTCCAAATGTTAGGTATCTGTTGCATCTATTATTATACAATGCTAGAATTAGCTGTGCTGAATATATGTGATCCACTTCAAATGAGAATTACAACAAACTAGCACACAATTGTGCTTGTTTCTCTTTAGTATGTGTATGACTTCATCTGAAATAAGATGCATTAGCAACCTTCCAAAAAATGTGCATAGTTTTTTTCTATCACAATGGAAAATTTGATATTTATTGACCTAAAGGTCATGTCAAAATCACCCCCAGTTGAGTTATGGGGAATAACAATGAACTTTGTTCACAAATGGAAGCTTCATGAAAAGTATCTGACAATCCATTTACATTGTGATTAAGAAATCCAACGACAATTTCTAAGTATAGAAAATGACACATTAAATGAGTTTGAATCACATGGCAAGATCAGTATCTAAGAAATTGAAAGTCATAAAAGAGTAAGAGATGTAGGTATATATATATATATATATGTATATATATATATATGGATACTCTTATGCTTGAAGAAATAGGGGCTTAACTTGGGGAAACAGAAATGTATTCACTGCACTAGTAGAGGTAAGACATCACATGAGTGACACTTTGATTGTTTGCACATGTGAATCAGAGGGATTTCCACAAGGGAAGGTGACATTTCTTTGCACTAATTCCTGCTCATGTGTATACAACAATTTTTATAGCATGGCCGAATCTCTGTCACACCAGCAAAGGCACACTTTTCACTTGAAAAATGACATTGAAGTTTAGCACCTACAGACTGTCACATGGCATTTCCATAGTCTAGAAATTGTCTGTTAAGAAATGCCTCCTTGGGGAACATAGCTCCTTATTTCTTTTTTATTTTAAGATTATAATCATTGTGTTTGGGGGTGGGGGAGGTGAGTTCTGCCTGCCTCTGTGTTTCTCTGTCTGTTTCAATATCATCTCTTTGGGCATCTGTATCTGTTTTGATAAATGAAAGTCAGAACTTTTTAGTACATATGTTCCTGTCACAGTCTTATCCCACACACACACCTCTCCCACCATAGTTAGGGAATCTAATAAGCATCACGTTGGTGCCCTGATCACATTTTTAAAAGTACATTTTATGAAATGACTTAAAACTTTCCTTTTCCTAGTGTAATTTCATTGCTTCCGTATGTTTGAGAATCATTAAATACACATTATCCAGAGACCATCTTTCTGAAAGACATTTTTTTTTTCCTGAAGAGTGATAGGTAATGTCTTACACAGAACTGGACTGTCACTATTACAGAAATTACGAGTGGTTATTACTTCTGATTAAAATTAAATTAAATAGCACTTGAGAAATAAGGAGAGCTTTAATTATACCATAAAAATGTCAGACTTTCACCTTTTAGCATCTGTTAGACGTGCATGCCAGGAGCAAATGTACAGGAGGGTTTGCCAAACCCCGTCTTGACTCAACAAACACCAGTGAGTCATTTGAGAGCCAGCATGATATGGTGGCTTCAACATGGAACATTCAAGATCTGACAGTGAGTCCGAGTTCAGTGCATAGAAAGACAAGGCTGTTCTAATTATTCTCCATCTGTGGGGATAAAAGAAAGTGTTTCAAGGGTCTTTTCCCCATTGCTCATTATGATAGGCTTGGTCTGGCATATCACGTCTATTTGTACTATATAGGAGAGAGCTGAAATTTCTCAAGAGAAGCAGCTTGTTTTCCTGAAAGATTGTAAAAATTAAATTGTCCCCGTGTGATGTTAAGGTTGTTTTTAGATCTGATTCTTAAAAGGCAAAAATGACTGGAACTCTCAGCCCTGGAAAATGCTTTTGGCCTAAACAGGCTTGGGTCGATGCTAGCTAATTAGCAGACAGGCAGGAGGGACACAGGCAGTGGCTGGTGCTGCTTTTTGGATCAATGGAATCAACTCTGTTGGGTTTTTTTTTTTTTTTTTCAGTCATCAATACATAGACTACTTGCCTGGAATGTAATTTCGTGGAGGTGATAGGTTTCCTTGATGGCTTATGTTATACCAGACCAGGGGACTAGGGAGATATTCAGTCACTAAAGGGCTTATTGTTTAAGTGTGGAGTTAAAAAGTCAGGCATGCTGGTTCCTGCTTGTAACCTTAGCCCTGGGGAATCATAGCATTCACATCCCTCGGTCTCACTGGATAGCCTGCCTAGGCTCACCACTGAGTCCTAGGTACAGTCTAGGTATGCAGGTCATGAGGAATGACAACTGAGGCTGTTCTCAGACCTCCACATACATTTCTGTATATGTGCAAGTGTGCAGGTTCTCTCTCTTCTCTCTCTCTCTCTCTCTCTCTCTCTCTCTCTCTCTCTCTCTCACACACACACACACACACACACACACACACACACATACACACACACACACAAACACACGGAGGTGTAGGGGTGGAAATCCTAGCTTAAAATTCTATAGTCTTCTATAGTATCCCTATAGCAGAGTTTGATTCTTTTCACTTCTTGTTTTTTATTTTTATTTTAATCAGGGCACACTGTTTTCAGAAGGTTTTAGAGAAACAAATGATGCTTTTCATCTTTCATTTGTAAATGAAGGTGAGACCATTACAACTGTTATTGCTACTAGCTTGCATTGTTCTCAGGTATGAAGAGAAAGGACATGAGATTTGCATTCTTGTTCTCCTTCATATCTCTCTGAGTCACACTGGCTTTGAGCAACTGTGATTATAGAAAGGCTCTCTCTCTCTCTCTCTCTCTCTCTCTCTCTCTCTCTCTCTCTCTCTCTCTGTGTGTGTGTGTGTGTGTGTGTGTGTGACAGAATTTTATTACAAATTGTAGCTAGTTCCTTCCCTTCAGGTACTAATGCTGAAGAAGTAATTTGGTGCTTTCTCAGAGTCCCAGGAATCCCATAACCATCTTGGCTGACCTAAGGGATAAAATTTCAGTCATATCCATTAGAAATATACTTGAATCTCAAATCTGAACATATTTGCCTCAAATGCAAGGGCACCCACATTTGTAAAAGAAATGCGACTAAAGCTCAGAACACACAATGAACCTAACATAATAATAGTAGGAAATGTCAACACTCCACTCTCACCAATGGACAGATCTTAGAAACAGAAATTAAACAGAGACATAGTAAATCTAACAAGTTATGTACCAAATGGATTTAACAGATATCTACAGAACATTTTATCCTAAAATAAAAGAATATAGCTTCTTCTCAGCACCTCATAATACCTTCTCAAAAATTGACCATGTCCTCATACACAAAACAAAGCTCAACAGATATAAGAATATTAAATTAACCTCATGTATTCTATTGGACCAACATGGAGTAAGGCTGGTCTTCAATAGCAACAAAACCAGCAGAAGGCCCACATATACATGGAAGCTGAACATCTGTCTACTCAATGAAATAATGTACACTATTACCAGCTGAGCTGCTTGAAAGTGCAGGGTTAGAAGAGGAAATGGTCTAATCCTCAAAACACTGAAGCACAGCTGTCCCTGTGCTTGAAGAGTTTGGCATCATTTCACAGAAGAAGAGGCAAAGCCAAAAAACCATACAAGATCCCTCACATTGCTCCTCTCAAATGCTCAGCACTGACTGGCTGGGTCTTTCCCTTGCTTCAGAGCCTTGCTCTTATGTTTATGCCTCGCTCTAGCTAGAATAAACAGCTGGCTGAATCCTACAGTTATGGAAAGTCAGCAAAGCCTGCTATAAAGTTGTTTCCATTCATCTGAATAATCTTGCAGCTGTCTGCTTGCTGTTCACAAAATGGATGGATTAAGCCATTTCTTCTCAAGAAGGAATATTGAATATAACCATTACTGCTTACTAACACTCTGCTGATGACTTAGCATGAAATGTATTACTACATATAATAAAAGAGAATGTTGTCTTTGAGGTCAAACATCTGCCTCCTACTTCTCAACTGGCTTATGTGTGTATGATACATAAACACGTTTTCTGAGAAAACAACTTCAATTTGGTGCTTGTTATAAGAACATTATAGAGTGCCAAATTGTTAAAATGTTAAAGGGTTGGAGACTATTTGAATCTCTCTCTCTCTCTCTCTCTCTCTCTCTCTCTCTCTCTCTCTCTCTCTCTCTCTCTTCTCTCTCTGTATGTCTCTCTCTTTCTCTTTCCCCATATATGTTGGTGTTTGTGTGTATGTGGTGTGTGTGTGTGTGTTTGTGTTTGGGTGTGTGTGTGTGTGTGTGTAGAAACACCAAAGTTTGACTTTTGACCATATTCATCACACCTCATCTTATTTTCTGAGTCAATTTCTTACTGAATCTAGTTGTTGTCCATCTACTACTGTGTCTGACTAGAAAGGTCTAGAAACACATCCATCTGTGCATCACCAGCGTTGGAATTCTAGACATGTCAGATGTACATAGATCCTGAGGATTCAACCTCAGGTCCTCATGCTTTCATGACAAGCATTTTACTGACTGAGCCAACCTCTCAGCCCCATTCTCTTTATTCTTGTAAGTGAATAGGTTGGCTTGCAATATTTCCTTGGTTCTGGTAAATATTGTCAGAAATAACCCAATTCTTATGTCTAAAAGCAATGACTTTGTCATTCAAGGTCCAGCAAGCAGCATTTATTTCACAGCATTTGGCATGACCTACCCTGTTCCTTAGTTCCTTTTGGACCCTGAAGGAAGGAGGAAAGAAATTCAGAACTCATGATCAGTTGTCCTGGAGGAAGAATGTTTGAAGTTCAGGAGGACAGTAGCCCAAGCTTTCATGATTCTTTGTCATAAGGAAAATAAGCAAATAAGCAAAAACATGGCTCTAGCACTAGCTAGCTGCTTTTGTAAAAGACCCAAGTTCTCTTTGAAGCACATAACACTCACAGATATCTCTACTTCCAGATCCCGAGGATTAGACATCTTCTGGTCCTCTATATTACTTCATGTATAGGGTACATAGATACACATGCTAGTAAAACACCCACACAAATAAAATGAAAATAAATCAATCTTAACTGGGAAGTATTGGTGCACACCTTTAATCACAGCTCTCAGGTGGCAGAAGCAGGTAGAGCTATAAGTTTGAGGCCAGCTTGATCGAGAGAGTTCTAGGATAATGAGGGTTACCCTCATTATCAGATGAACTCTGTTTAAAACCAAAACCAAAACAGCAAAAAAAAATATTCTAAAGAAAAGACAATGTCTATTTTTGGAAAACTTGTGAAAATATGAGCAAACATGCCTATATGTGTGGGACAACCAAGTCCTACTTTCACGGAATGAACCATCTCAGACAGAGCTGACTGGAGAAACCACATTCACAGATGTGAACCTGCTTTTCTCACACTAACATGTACCAACGTGTCTGGCCTCCACATTTTTTTTTCCTGTACTGATATTCTCAGTTAGTTTTTTTGCTTTCTAAAACTTGCATTCATTTTTCTTGGGTGTTTGTAAAGATTTAAAAAAATCAATCAACCATACTGATGTGATTTACATCTGTAATACAGGGAGACTGAGGAAGGCAGGAGATTGGTTCAACTTTAGGGCCAGCCTGGTCTAATGAATGAATATCAGGCCAGCCAGAGCTATACAGTAAGACCTTCACCAAAATAAGTAAACAAATTTGCAAGCAAACAAACAAATATACTAAATGAAGCAAAATATTTCTCTTAAGTATTTAATTGCCATGTGATGCCCCACTCCAATATTTACTTGGTGAACAGAATGGAAAGCCTGGAGAAATGACATAGGGCACTTACTATTCTTGCAGAGGACCCACATTTGTTTACTGGTGGCTCATAAGCACCTGCAATTCCAGCTTTGAAGGATTAGACACCCTATTCTTAGAAGACTGGGATTCACTTGCATTCTCCCTACACATGCACTCATGCACGGGTGCACACACACACATACACACTCACACATAAACACGCACATACACACAAACTCACATACCACATATGCATAATAAAATATAAAATCTTAAAAAATCAAATGAGTCTTACATGGCTATGAGTGGGTTGGACTGATTTCTTTTTCTTGTTATTCCGTGTTCTTTATATATTACTTTATTAAGCTAGAAGACTGGCTAGATCCTGGCCCATTTACACTCTCAACTTGGATGTCTGTTACTGGCCTTCTTTCTCCATTCTGTGACCTCTGATCATCCTGTAAGCTTTGGATAGCTGCTTCCTTAAAAATTGTTTGTTTTTTTCTTTCCACATTGAATGTGATTTCCATCATTTTCTGTTGCCAACATCAAGCCTGTAAGACAGACAAGAATCAGGGAGAGGAAAAAACACAGTTCATCTTTGCATGGAAGGCGCTAGAAATAAATTATGGTCATAAATATTCCCTCTTGAGTGGAACCCTAATGAATAAACTTTTCTTTTCTATGACTCTGTAAATCACATTGTCTCCTTGAAATTTGGTTTCTGTATCAATAAGATCCAGTATAAATTTCAAAGACAGACAAGGTCTCTGTCAGACCTTGGTGTCTGTGTTTCTAAGAGACTTTCTAAAGCACCATTATGTTCTTGTTTTTACAGTTGCCTGTCCATAACATAACATGGGCTAGCAGACAAAGTCTTCTATTGGTGTTGCTGAGGTAACACTCAAGCAGCGATGGTGTGACAAGCTTGTGGCCATATGACCTTTATGACTTTCCTCTCTTACATATTGTAGTTTATGTATAGTCACTCATTAAGCTCTTGAAGAGATAATGTTAAAAAGATATATCAAATAATCTTAAATAAGCTTAAAATTTCATGAGACAATGAGAAATAAACTTTTTATTAACATTTCCAATACTTCTAACACAGAACCTTGACTTAGTGGGAGACCCACAGACCCTTCATTAATTGATGTTAGCCATCCACCAAGCTTCTCTAGTCCCTCTTACTCTTTATATCAGGACACAGTTTCCGGGAGAAAGATGTTCTGGTATCCTATTGTTTCAAACTAACTACTAAAGAGTATTTTAAGATAGTAGCTGGGATAATTGTTATTGCACACTTCTTTTTTATTATTGATATATTTTTATATGAATTTCAAATGATTTCCCATTTTCTGGGTCCCCACTCCCCGGCAAGTCCCATAAGCCCTCTTCCATCCCCCTGTTCTTCCATCCACCCCTTCCCAGTTCCCTGTTCTGGAATTCCCCTATACTCTTGCACTGAGTCTTTCCAGAACCAGGGGCCACTCCTCCATTCTTTTTGGACATCATCAATTTGTGGATTATGTCCTGGGTATTCAAAGTTTCTAGGCTAATATCCACTTATCAGTGAGTGCATACCATGATTGATCTTTTGAGACTGGGTTACCTCGCTTAGTATGATGTTCTCCAGCTCCATCCATTTGTCTAAGAATTTTATGAATTCATTGTTTATAATGGCTGAATAGTACTCCATTGTGTAAATATACCACATTTTTTTGTATCCATTCCTCCGTTGAAGGACACCTAGGTTCTTTCCAGCTCTGGCTACTACAAATAGGGCTGCTATGAGCATAGTGGAGCATGTGTTCTTATTGCCTGCTGAAGAATCCTCTGGATATATGCCCAGGAGTGGTATAACAGGGTCCTCAGGAAGTGACCTGCCCAGTTTTCTGAGGAACCGCCATACTGATTTCCAAAGTGGTTGCACCATCTTGCAATACCACCAGCTGTGGAGGAGTGTTCCTCTTTCTCCACATCCTCGCCAACACCTGCTGTCTCCTGAGTTTTTGATCTTAGCCATTCTGACTGGTGTGAGGTGAAATCTCAGGGTTGTTTTGATTTGCATTTCCCTAATGATTAATGATGTTGAACATTTCTTAAGGTGTTTCTCAGCTCTCCAAAGTTCATCATGTGAAAATTCTTTGTTTAGCTCCGTACCCCACTTTTTAATGGGGTTATTTGGTTCTCTGGGTTCTACTTTCTTGAGTTCTTTGTATATATTAGATATTAGCCCTCTGTCAGATTTAGGGTTGGTGAAGATCCTTTCCCAGTCTGTTGGCTGACGGTACACTTCTAACCATAGGACCCACTGCAGGTCAGGCGCTTCCCTGGCTAAGCAGCTGGATCCAAGATGGGGCCTGGGGACCTGAGAGAATGGAGCTCTGTCTAACTGAGGGAGCCACTGGAGGTCAGAGGCTCCCCATAGGGTGCCTGCCCAGGCAACTATAGAGCTGCCCAACTCCCTGGAGTGGAAGGAACTCAGGCAGGCTGTGTCCTGGGCAATCCTTCACTCTGGTGCCCTCTGTGTACCTGGTTGAGCTGCCTGTGCAAGATGGTGGCTATCGACCTCAGACTGTGGGCCTCCATCTAACCTAGGGACCCGCTGCAGGTCAGGTGCTTCTCTGGCTGAGCTGCCAGACCAGGTAAAAGCTCTTAAAGAGGAAACTTAAAACTCCCTTAAAGAATTACAGGAAAACACAAACAATCAAGTAAAGGAACTGAACAAAATCATTCATGATCTAAAAATGGAAGTAGAAACAATGAGGAAATCACAGAGGGAGACAACTCTAGAGATAAAAAAACATGGAAAGAAGTCAGAGGCCATAGACGCAAGCATCAACAACAGAATACAAGAAATAGAAGAAAGAATATCAGGTACTTAAGATACCATAGAAAACATTGATTCAACAGTCAAAGAAAATGTAAAATGCATAAAGCTTGTAACCCAAAACATCCAGGAAATCCAGGACAAAATGAGAACACCAAACCTAAGGATTAAAGGTATAGAAGAGAGAGAAGATTTACAACTTAAAGGCCCAGTAAATATCTTCAACAAAATTATAGAAGAAAAATTTCCTAACCTAAAGAAATTCCTTGAACATACAAGAAGCCTTCAGAACTCCAAACAAAGTGTACCAAAACATAAATTCATCCAGGCACATAATAATCAAAACACCAATTGCACTAAGCAAAGAAAGAATATCAAAAGCAGTAAGGGACAAAGGGCAAGTAACTTATAAAAGCAGACCTATCAGAATTACACCAGACTTCTCACCAGAGATGTTGAAAGCTAGAAGATCCTGGGCAGATCTCATACAGATACTAAGAGAACACAAATGCCAGCCAAGAATACTATACCCAGCAAAACTCTCAATCACCATAGATGGAGAAACCAAGATATTCCATGATAAATCTAAATTTACACAATATCTTCCCACAAATCTCACCCTATAAAGGATAATAGATAGAAAATGCTAACACAAGAAGGGAAACTACAGCCTGGAAAGAGCAAGAAAGTAATCTTCTTCCGGAAAACCCAAAAGAAAGTAACCACACAAACATAAAAATAGCATCAAAAATAACAAGAAGCAACAAACACTATTCCTTAATATCTCTTAACATCAATGGACTTAATTCCTCAATAAAAAGACATAGATAAACAGAAATTTTTTCCATTTAAATCTTCAATTTTATCAGAAACTGTAATTTCTCTTTCAACTAATTTAGTAATGTTTTTTGTGTCTACAATTTTTTTCTTTTTTCTTTTATATATTCTTTGTTTACATTCCAAATGATTTTCCTTTTCCTGGTTACCCCCTTTTCATAAGTCCTATGAGCCCTGTTCCCTCTGCCAGTTCTCCAATCAACCCCCTCCATCTTCTCTGTCCTGGTACTCCCCTACTATGTTGAATCAAGCCTTTACAAGACCAGGAAACTCTCCTTCCTTCTTCTTAGGAATCATTTAATATGAGAATTGTCTCTTGGGTATTCAGAGTTTCTGGGCTAATATCCACTTATCAGTGACTGAATTCCATATGTGTTCTTTTGTGATTGGGTTACCTCACTTAGGATGATATTTTCCAGTTCCAATCATTTGCCTAAGAATTTCATGAATTCATTGTTTTTAATTGCATATACCATATTTTCTGTATCCATTCCTCCATTGAGGAACATCTAGGTTCTTTCCAGCTTCTAACTATTAAAAATAAGGCTGCTATGAACACAGTGGAGCATGTGTCCTTATTGCATGCTGGGGAATCCTCTGGGTATATGCCCAGAAGTGGTATTGCAGGGTCCTCCGGAAGGGTCATGTCCAGTTTTCTGAGGAAATGCCAAACTGAATTCCAGATTGGTTGTACCAATTTGCATTTCCCACCAGTCGTGGAGGAAAGTTCCTTTTTTTTTTTCATTTTTATTTTTATTTATTTATTTTTATTTACATTGCAAATGATTTCCCCTTTTCTGGGCCCCCACTCCCCACAAGTCCCATAAGCCCTCTTCCGTCCCCCTATTCTTCCATCTACCCCTTCCCACTTCCCTGTTCTGGAATTCCCCTATACTCTTGCACTGAGTCTTTCCAGAACCAGGGCCCACTCCTCCATTCTTTTTGGACATAATTTAATTTGTGGATTATGTCCTGGGTATTCAAAGTTTCTAGGCTAATATCCACTTATCAGTGAGTGCATACCATGATTGATCTTTTGAGACTGGGTTACCTCACTTAGTATGATGTTCTCTACATCCTCCCCAACACCTGCTGTCTCCTGAGTTTTTAATCTTAGCCATTCTGACTGGTGTGAGGTGAAATCTCAGGGTTGTTTTGATTTGCATTTCCCTAATCACTAATGATGCTGAACATTTCTTAAGGTGCTTCTCAGCCATTCAAAGTTCTTCAGGTGAAAATCCTTTGTTTACCTCTGTACCCCATTTTTAATAGGGTTATTTGGCTCTCTGGAGTCTAACTTCTTGAGTTCTTTGTATATATTATATATTAGCCCTCTGTCAGATGTAGGGTTGGTGAAGATCTTTCCCCAATGTGTTGGTTACCATTTTGACAGTGTCCTTTGCCTTACAGAAACTTTGTAATTTTTTTGACAAATTCCATTTGTCAATTCTTGGTCTTAGAGCATAAGCTATAGGTGTTCAAGAACTTTTCCCCTGTGCCCGTGTCCTCAAGGGTCTTCCCCAGTTTCTTTTCTGTTAGTTTGAGTGTGCCTGGTTTTATGTAGAGGTCCTTGATCCACTTGGAGTTGAGCTTAGTACAATGAGATAAGAATGGATCAATTCGAATACTTCTGCATGCTGACCTCCAGGTGAACCAGCACCATTTTGTTGAAAATGCTTTCTTTTTTCCACTGGATGGTCTCAGCTCAATTATGCTCATACCAAAACCACACAAAGATCCAACAAAGAAGGAGAACTAGAGGCCAGTATCCCTTATGAATATCAATGCAAAAATACTCAATGAAATTCTTGCCAATTGAATACATTCACCATGATCAAGTAGTCTTTATCCCAGGAATGCAGGGATGATTCAATATGTGGAAATCCATCAATGCATTCCACTACATAAGCAAACTCAAAGAAAAAAACCACATGGTCATTTCATTAGATGCTGAAAAAGCATTTGACAGAATTCAGCATCCTTTTGTGCTAAAAGCCTTGGAAAGAACAGGAATTCAAAGCCCATACCTAAACATAGTAAAAGCAATATACAGCAAACCAGTAGCCAACATCAAACTAAATGAAGAGAAACTTGAAGCAATCCCACTAAAATCAGGGACTAGCCAAAGCTGCCCCCTCTCTCCATACATATCTTTTCAATATAGTACTTGAAGTTCTAGCTAGAACCATTAGACAACATAGGGAGGTCAAAGGGATACAAATTGGAAAGGAAGAAGTCAAACTATCACTATTTGCAGATGATATGATAGTATACTTAAGTGACCCAAAAAACTCCACCAGAGAACTCCTACAGCTGAAAAACAACTTTAGCAAAGTAGCTGGATATAAAATCAACTCAAGTAAATCAGTAGACTTCCTATTCTCAAAGGATAAAAAGGCTGTGAAAGAAATTAGGAAAATGACAGCTTTCACAATAGCCACAAACAATATAAAGTATCTTGGTGTGACTCTAACCAAACAAGTGGAAGATCTGTATGGTAAGAACTTCATGTCTCTGAAGAAGGAAATCAAAGAAGACCTCAGAAAATGGAAAAGTCTTCCATGCTCATGGATCGGCAGGAGTAATACAGTAAAAATGGTCATCTTGCCTAAAGCAATCTACAGATTCAATGAAATCCCCATCAAAATCCCAACTAAGTTCTTCACAGAGTTAGAATAAGCAATTCTCAAATTCATCTGGAATAACAAAAAACCCAGGATAGCTAAAACTATTCTCAACAGCAAAAGAACTTCAGGCGGAATTAGTATCCCAGACCTAAAGCAGAACTATAGAGCAACAATGTCTACCATTTTATCTGCCTTATTTACCATAATAAGCTTCATTTTTAACCCATTTTTCTATATATTTCTTCAATTTTATCAGAAATATTTTCCATGTAAATATTTAATTGTATTAGAAACTATTTATAATTCAACTTTCAATCAACTTAGAATTATTTTTTGCCTACCATTTTATCTCTATAATTTTCCATGATAATCTTCGATTTTAACATGTTTTTCTATATATTTCAATTTTATCAGAAATATTTTCCATATAAATATTCAATTGTATCAGAAAATGTTTATAATTCTACTTTCAATCAACTTAGAAATATCTTTATGTCTATAATTTTTTCTGTGTAATTTGCATAATAATCTTCAATTTTAACATATTTTTTATTTTCTATAATTTTATCAGAAATATTTCCATATAAATCTTCAATTCTATCATAAAATGTTTCTGCTTCCTTTTTTAATTAATTTAGCAATTTTTATGTCTACCATTTTATTTAATTTTCTATGAAAATTGTCAATTTTAATATGTTTTTTATATATTTCTTCAATTTTCTCAGAAATATTTTCCATGTAAATCTTCAATTTTATCATAAAATGTTTTACTTCCTTTTTCAAGAAAAAAAAAGAAAAGAACCTTAAAGTAGGTTTTGAAAAAATTAAGCCTACATAACAGTGTCTTTTAAATCTGTAAGGTGTATTTGTTCATCTATACTTTTGAGAGGAAGAAAGAATAGAAGTTATGTCTGCTGAACACAACTCCTTTTATTCCCATTTCTTTTATGTTGCTTTGACATTTTTCTCTTTCTGTTATCATGTTTTGCATGCATCACTCTGTACAGGGCAGAACAAGGGAATGAATTTTGAACACTGTTTCCTATATGTGTGCATATAGGTTTGCAACTCTATGGGAGATTTTAACCTTCATATTCATAACTGAAATGAAGATTATCATAGTTATTCATTCATTATATCTTATGTTCTAAAATGGAGAGAATCATTCATTTTCTTCTAAATAAACCATCATTGTCAGACTTGAGAGATAGTTTAATGGTTAAATCCCTTGGTCTACAACCATGAGGATCTGCATTTAGGTCCACATGACCCAGACAAAAAGGTGAACAGAGTGTAAGCCACGATCTAGGGAGGTAGGGACAGGAGGTTCACTGGAGTTTGTTTGCCATCCAGAATAACTCATTCAGTGAGCTCTAAGTTCAGTTAGAAGTTCATTCTTAAAGGTCTCACTTCTACATAATGAATTTTGGCATTCTTGGGAGAGTCTGTTTCATTCAGGGACATGACTGCTAGCAGCTGATAATACACTAGTCAATCTTACATCCAAGTATTTACCATCAATATAAATGGACTCAATACATTCTATATTTAAGAAGTAGTGGAAGAAGCATACATCTGAGAGGGCAGTGGGCCTGGAAGGAGTTTATTGTCATGGAGCAAGGAGTGAATATGATCAAAATGCATTGTACTGAAATTCTCAAAGAATTAAAAAAATAGAGAGTGGTTGAAGAAGCTCTCCAGAAGTAGGAACTGAGCACAATCTCCTGCTTTGATGGAAAAAAAAAGTATCTTTAGATGTTCAAGGAGGAAATCTGAGGAGATGGTTACACCTGCTTAGATGCAGCTGATTGACCAAATGTCGTCAATAGCCTCTTGTTCTCCTTTGGCCTGGTTGTCCTCTGGAGGGTTTCTGTCTAAATCAAGAGGGCTGGGACATAACTAATACAAATCCTCATTAAAAATGTTTGTACAAGGAATGGGTAGTAGTAAGGAAGAATGAGATTAGAGATCATGGATACTATATTATAAAGGATAAGACTTGGTAATTTCTTCTTTCTGACTCTTATTCCTTTTCTGAACCCAAAAGTGAACCTATAAGTGTTTTCTTATGTGATTTGTAACATGAACAGCCTCATTTTGAGGGTGGGTGCTGATATACCTCTGGGTCATTTAGTAATGAGAGCAGGGCACGGGGAACCCCTGAGGATGAAGATCGATGCATAACAGCATATCTTGAGTCATGGGGTTATTGGAGCTGAGAATCAATCCTGGGGCTGAGAATCAGCAGGCCCACCTACATTCTATACCATAGTCTATGTTTGACCTCTTGCTCATGAGATTTTTAATCTTTTGTTCTGTTGCTTTTTAGAATTCAACTGTCAATACTTTCTTAATTATTACAGACATGGATATGCTCAGTACCACTGAATTTCCTGGAGGAATATTTGTCAGTGGGAGTGATCTTGATCCCCAGGGCACATTAGTTTTGACTGGAAACATCTTTTGGTAATCACTACTGGAACCAAAATACTAGTAGTATCGAATAGGTAGGAGTACAAGATGGAGGATCATGAAATGTACATGAGGAATCTCACCAGGCATTTTCCCATGGGCTGGAGAGCTGACTCAATGGTTGAGAATTTCCTGCTCTTCTATGGGAGCCAAGTTTGGTTTTCAACACTCTTGTAGGGCAGCTCCCAATGTTAAGGGGGCTTATCATTCTCCATCAAGAAAAGCTCAGTACTCAGACATCTTGCAGCTGTAATTTCAGTGTTTTTGAGTTGATGAATATGCATACTAGGAACTTAACTCAGGCCTTTTACAAGCACAGCAAGTGTTCTTAACCACTGAGTATCTCTCAAGCCTGTGTTGCTTAATTTTAAGTGACACTGTAAAGAAATAATTTTTAACATATATATTAAAACCAGAGGGGAAAGAAAGACCAAGAGAACTCAACACAAGGAAACTTGATAAAAAGTGAATTTAAAAATCAAACTCATGAAATTTGCTTCCCAATATTCCTTTGGCAGATAAATTTTTTAACATTGGTTTTCAAGGCTCTGAAAATTACTAGCAAATGTACATATTGATAAATATGACAGTACTTGTAGTCAGTTGAAATTTTGTTATTGATATTGGATATGGAAATTAAAACAGGATTTGAACTTTTAAAAACATTGTAGGGAGGGTCTAATTTTTGTGCTTTCAGGATTCCATTAATTCTGTGTTTCATTGCTTACAGTTCTTATTTATAAGCTTCTTTAGGGAAAAATATGGGTTTTTTTCTATTACAACAGATACTGATATATATATATATATATATATATATATATATATATATATGTGTGTGTGTGTGTGTGTGTGTGTGTGTGTGTGTGTGTGTGTGTGCTTGGCTCCATATTAGGACTGAGAAAATTAATCTCTCACCATCTAGCAGCAACCCAAAGCCAGAATCCTACTAATGAATCAAGTATGATCCACTCCCTCATTCCAAATCAGAAGGATAATTTGTAATCATATTTATAACTATTATCCAAACTAGTAGTGTTTTCAGACATGTATTAGCTATAAGGGTAATTAACTTGGTAGTTTGCTAAAAAACAAATTCTCAAAAATGACACAATTTTGCTCTTACTTAGATAAGAACATGAGTATTTATTATTAAAAATTATAAATTTTTATAATCACAAATCACCATTTGTGATTGCATCAAGGAACCCAGGAATGTTAGATAAATGAGTTTTTTTTTTGTCTTTTTTTTTTTTATTTGATATAATTTATTTACATTTCAAATGATTTCCCCTTTTCTAGCCCCCCCCCCACTCCCCGAAAGTCCCGTAAGCCCCCTTCTCTTCCCCTGTCCTCCCTCCCACCCCTTCCCAGTTCCCCGTTCTGGTTTTGCCAAATACTGTTTCATTGAGTCTTTCCAGAACCAGGGACCACTCCTGCTTTCTTCTTGTATCTCATTTGATGTGTGGATTATGTTTTGGGTATTCCAGTTTTCTAGGTTAATAACCACTTATTAGTGAGTGCATACCATGATTCACCTTTTGAGTCTGGGTTACCTCACTTAGTATGATGTTCTCTAGCTCCATCCATTTGCCTAAGAATTTCATGAATTCATTGTTTCTAATGGCTGAATAGTACTCCATTGTGTAGATATACCACATTTTTTGCATCCACTCTTCTGTTGAGGGATACCTGGGTTCTTTCCAGCATCTGGCAATTATAAATAGGGCTGCTATGAACATAGTAGAGCATGTATCCTTATTACATGGTGGGGAATCCTCTGGGTATATGCCCAGGAGTGGTATAGCAGGATCTTCTGGAAGTGAGGTGCCCAGTTTTCGGAGGAACCGCCAGACTGCTTTCCAGAGTGGTTGTACCAATTTGCAACCCCACCAGCAGTGGAGGAGTGTTCCTCTTTCTCCGCACCCTCTCCAACACCTGCTGTCTCCTGAATTTTTAATCTTAGCCATTCTGACTGGTGTAAGATGAAATCTTAGGGTTGTTTTGATTTGCATTTCCCTAATGACTAATGAAGTGGAGCATTTTTTAAGATGCTTCTCCGCCATCCGAAGTTCTTCAGGTGAGAATTCTTTGTTTAACTCTGTACCCCATTTTTTAATAGGGTTGTTTGGTTTTCTGGAGTCTAACTTCTTGAGTTCTTTATATATATTGGATATTAGCCCTCTATCTGATGTAGGATTGGTGAAGATCTTTTCCCAATTTGTTGGTTGCCGATCTGTCCTCTTGATGGTGTCCTTTGCCTTACAGAAACTCTGTAACCTTATGAGGTCCCATTTGTCAATTCTTGCTCTTAGAGCATACGCTATTGGTGTTCTGTACAAATGGTGCTGGTTCAACTGGAGGTCAGCATGCAGAAGAATGCGAATTGATCCATCCTTGTCTCCTTGTACTAAGCTCAAATCCAAATGGATCAAGGACCTCCACATAAAGCCAGACACTCTGAAGCTAATAGAAAAGAAACTGGGGAAGACCCTTGAGGACATCGGTACAGGGAGAAAGTTTCTGAACAGAACACCGATAAATGAGTTTTGAAATCTTCCACATGCACAAGAACATCTCCATTCTTCAGATGTCTCTCATAAGCACTATTGCAAATGTTACTCTCATACACATTTTTAGCACATGCTTGTGTCATTAGTAACTTTTTATTTCCACCATCATGAGGATGACATTTTTCCAGGGGAGACAGTACAAAAATATCTATTCATCCTAGATAGGAAACTAATGACCCAAACTAGAATACCACCAAAGTCCAGGCTGGTAGCAAATAGGCATGCTGGAATTCCTTATAGGAAAATGAGACAGAGATTCCTTCTAGAAGCAATGGCACTCAAAGCAGGTATATCTGCAAAACCCAGCCCCAAATGTATAATGACTTCTGAAAGCTAGTACTGGGGAGGGCTCTGCATGGTTTGCAGGTAGCACAATAGGTCAAAGATTAACTTCCAGATACTTGGGATGGTTTTGTTAGCTCCACAGCAATACTTGCTGATCTCATAAGTTTGGGGGATAGAAAGTCCTTGTGTGTATGATGAGTTTCTGGAACTTCCTAAGACTCCTGATTTGTTCACTTCCTGAAACCTAAGGGGCCTCCTTTAAAACTTCCTCAGTTTTAATGAGCTTTGAAGAAAATTGCTAAACAACAATTACTTATTAATCAAATAATATATATCATTTACATGTAGTTTTTGTTTAATGTGATAACCATGATCATGAATATGTGTATTTTTCTTTTTTTAATTAGATATTTTTTACGTATTTGCATTTAAATGTTATCACTTTTCCAGGTTTCCTGTCTACAAATCCCCATCCCATCCCCCTTCCCTCTTCTTCTCTAAGGTGCTTCCTCACCCACGAACCTGTTCCCACCTCACCATTCTGGCATTTCCTTACACCGGGGCATTGAGACTTCACAGAAGGAAGGGCCTTCCCTCCATTGATCCCACATAAGGCAATCCTTCACTACATATACAGCTGGAGCCATGGTTTCCTCCATGTGTTCTTTTTGGATGATGGTCTAATCCTTGGGAGCTCTGGAGGATGTGGTTGTTTGATATTATTGTTCTTCCTATGGGGTTGCAAACCCCTTCAGCTCCTTCAATCCTTTCCCTAACTCCTCCATTGAAGTCCTCATGCTCAGTTCAATGGCTGGCTGGGAGCATCCACATCTGTATTTGTCAGGCTTTGGCAGAGCCTCTCAGGAGAGAGCTCTATCAGGCTCCTGTCAGCAAGTACTTCTTGGCATCAAAGATAGTGTTTGGGTTTAGTGTCTGTATATGGGGTGGATCTTTAGGTGGGACAATCTCTGGGTAGCTTTTCCTCCAGTCTCTGCTCCACACTTTGTTCCTGTATTTTCTTTAGGCAGGAGCAATTCTGGGTTAAAAATTTGGAGATGAGTGGATGGCCCCATCCTTCAACCAGAAGCCTTTCCTAACCTCTGAATATGGTCTCTACAGGTTTTCCCTCTTTCTTGGGAATTTCAGCTAATCTAATCCTGTTGGGTTCTAGGAGCCTCTTCTTTTCCTGGCATCTGGGACATTCTGGTGGCTACCCCCAGTTCCCCATGTCCATTGCTACACACCTCTATTTAATTTCCTGACCCTCTGTATATCATCTCTTTCTCTTCCCATACCGAATCCTGCCACACTTTTTTTCTTCACTCTCCTCTCTTCCTCCTAAGTTCCTCCCACCGATTACCTCCTGTATTTTTCCCCCCTTCAAAGGAAGACTGAAGTATCTAGTCTTCCTTCTTCTTGAGCTTCATATTGTGAATTGTATCTTGGGTATTCCAAGCTTCTGGGCTAATATCCACTTATCAATGAGTACATGCCAAGTATGTTCTTTTGTGACTGGGTTACCTCATTCAGGATAATATTTTCTAGTTCAATCCATTTGCATAAGAATTTCATGAATTCATTGATTTTAATAGTTGAGTATACTCCATTGTTTAAATGTACATTTTCTGCATTATTCCTCTGTTGAGGGACATCTGGGTTCTTTCCAGCCTCTGACTATTATAAATAAGGCTGCTATGAACACAGTGGAGCATGTGTCCATATTACATGTTGGAGCATCTTATGGGTATATGCCCAGGAGTGGTATAACTGGGTCCTCAGGTAGTACTATGTCCAATTTTCTGAGGAACACCAGACTGATTTCCAGAGTGGTTGTACCAGCTTACAATCCCACCAGCAATGGAGGAGTGTTTCTCTTTCTCCACATCCTTGCCAGGATCTGCTGTCACCTGAGTTTTTGATCTTAGCCATCCCCATTTTTCTTTTAATTCCTTTGTTTTTTCTCATTGTTGTATCTCCTTGTGCCATAATGAATATATCTGAGGTCTCTACATGAATACTTGTTTTTCTTTAACTGTGGGGTTGTTATTAATAAAATGAACTTATATATATTTTGGAGGGATATTCCTTTAAGTATAGAGCAATTATTCCATATGCTTTACATATGTTCAATGGGTAAATATTGCCAGTTTTTGAAAATGGCTGCATCAGTATATAACATCACAAATATATAGAAAACTTCTGATGGCTTTTTGAATTCATCACCTCTTGAAGTTGGCAATATGACAAACTGAAACCAATATTTTATTCTTGGTGAGAATAGGGTCTGGTATTAGATTTAATCTGGGTTGAAATCTATAAATATCAGATGAGTAATCAAACTTATGTCTTTTATTTCAATAGGGCTTTAGTGATTGAACCCAGTATAAGAGAGACAACTGGAGATAAAGTCTTTTCCACTTGCTTTTTATACTGATATACACTTTATCAAACACACGTCATAGATAATTTCTGATCTGTTTTCTGCAGCCAGCTCAGATTATATACTTTATAACCATCAGTCTAGATACATATAGACAGGATTACTAGCTCTTAGCTTTCTAAAAATTGGAAGCCTTATCAGGCAGTTGTCATTGTATTTCTGAAGTATGTTTGCTAAAATTAAATTCATATTTTAACAGTGTAATAGAATCACATAGTTATGTTGATTTAAATAAGTCAAAACATCACAGATCATTTTGTCATATCTTGTCATCATAGTAATGTATCAGAATTGGAGATTTATGAAATATAAAATTTCTAAAGTCAGACAAAAAAGTAAAACTAAAAATATCTACAGTTTCTACTATATACTGCTCTGTGACTCTTGCTGGGAATATGTGCGCAAATATTTCTTCACCCCAGAGGGAACAACAGGATAAACCAAAGAAATGATTCTATACAACTTTGGCTTAATGAGCCAGTGAATTTATTGGGATTATTAACAGTAATATGTATAACTCAATGGTAACATCGTTACTAAAATGTCCACCCAGAATGGATTGGAACTAACAAAAGCTACATTCTTGAAGCTTTTTGCTAGACTCTCAGATAGATCAGCTGGCCGGATATGAATGTCTTCTCTTGGCAGCAATTGCTACTGTTTACCTAACTTGGGGTAGGGACTTGTGAATTCTGTAGTTTTGGAGCTTCTTGTGACTTGAAACTTTATTCATTTTCCAAGCTTTGTGAGTTCTATTTACTTCCTTAGTTTAAATGAACCTTCTTCCTGAAGAAAATATTTCAATTCCTAGGAGATAGCTATACAACCTATATAGGCTGGTATTGGGTAAAAATATTCCTAATACCTTTGCAATCCTATCTGTGTATTGAATACCTATTTCTACTGATAAACATTGGGGCAGACATGATATTTCAAGCATCTCTTTGTGCCGTATGGCCTTCAAGATGCTGATTCAGCATATCTGAGAATATTGCTTTGGGAAGGCATTATTTCTGGAATTACAGTCAGCATGGCCCAGCTTGCT
Source organism: Apodemus sylvaticus (assembly GCF_947179515.1). NCBI lineage: Eukaryota > Metazoa > Chordata > Mammalia > Rodentia > Muridae > Apodemus > Apodemus sylvaticus. The sequence continues at coordinate 28,903,261 of NC_067483.1, forward strand.
GAGTCAGCAAACTGTGATGAACAGTGGAGGGGGATGTCAGGATTTATTGCTGCTTTTAAGATGAGGGCCAAATCTTTGGGATGAGGTAAGGTTGAAAACTTGTTTTCTATTAGTGCATTTGTATAGGGTCCTGGGGATGTTGGTTATGATGGCTAAGATAGATGTAAGTGCATGTTTTAAAAGAAAATACCTGGAGGATGAGATTCTAATTCATAAGTAACAAATATATTTCATGGCTTTGTTCTTTGTTGTTTTCATTTCAGTTTTCAAATAAATTGGAAGCCATGTTCTGTTTCTTAGAAATGTTCCCACTTCATAGTCAACAGTTTGTGGTACTAAGTTGCTACCATGCATTTTAGGATTGTAAGATTTTAATTTTACCAATGCCAGTCTCCCAGCTTAGCTGTAGCTATAATTAAGAATTATTATACATTCAAGTATATCCTAAAGAATATGGCTTTGTTGGGAACAGTCTGTGGGGACTAAGATAAAGGGCAGGGTGATTGTTTAGTCAGTTTCTGTCACTGTGAGTAAACACAGTAACCAAACAGCACATGGTGAGGAAGGGGATTGTGCCATGTTCTACTTCCAGTAAAGTTTATCCTGAGAGAAGCTGAGGTAGGACCTCAAGGGATGACCACTGACAGAATAGAAACCACTGACAAGTGTTGCCTACGTTGTTCAGTTCTTTTCTTATTCAGCCCAGGCCCACTTAACAAGAGAAGATAATTGCCACAGTGGGTTTGATCCTTCCATGTGAATTAGCAATCAACAAAATGCTTCACAGCCATGTCTTCAGGCCAATCTGTGGAGGCAATTCTTCATGAAATTTCTTCTTTGGGTGAGTCAATTTGACAGCCACAATATGAGTCAGCACAGTGTGACTGGGAGATTAGAAACATTTAATTTGGGCTTTGTATGCTATTTCTTCTACATATTATATGATGAATAAGAATTTTAAAATTGAATTTAGAAAATAAAAAATGTTAATAAATACATTATACATTCATATTAATCATGAATTAAAACCCAAGTATGGTAATGCTTGTCTGTGATCCTAGGACTGTAAAGGCTGAGACAGGAGACTTCCTGTGGGTTCAAGGTCAGCTTATATTATTTGACTCCTAGTCATGGCTTAAAGCAAATTAAATTAAATTTAATGGAAATGAACATAGACATAACTATAAACAATCCAAAAACAGGTAATATAACCCAGAGCAGGGAGCTTGGGCATTGCTCATTCATATTTAAGAACCAAATTTGAGCACTGGTTCTTTTTAACCCAAACTGAAAACAACAAAGTGTATTTTAAAAATCAAGCATAAGGAACTGGAAAGATGGATCAGTGGTTAAGAATAATTATTATCCCCTTGGCAATGGGCAAAGAGACACCTTTTAGTGGTGTTGTTCTTATATCAGTCAGGGGTGAAGCAAATGACAGTTCTTTGTTCATCCTAACTTGATGCCTGGGTTGGTGGCCAAAGCTGTATTATGCCAGGGACAGAGAAATGCGGGGAAAAAAGTGGAGCAGAGACTGAAGGAACGGCTTATCTATTGACTGGACAAATTTTGGATCCATCCCATGATGAGGCATCAAACACTGACACTATTATTCGTGCTAGTTTGTACTTGCAGACAGGACCCTAGTGTGGCTGTCCTCTGAGAGACTCTACCAGTAACTGATTGAGGCAGGGCAGGTGCAAATACTTACAATCAACTATTGGACTGAGGTCAGGGACACCTATGGAAAATTCAAGGGATGATTTGAAGTAGCTGAATGGGATGGCCACACCATAGGATGACCAACAGTGTTAACTAACCCAGACCCCTGGGAGCTCCCAGAGACTAAGCCATCAAACAAAGAGCATAAACAGGGTGGTTTGAGGCCTCCAGCAGAGGACTGCCTTGTAGCAGAGGACTTTCTTATCTGGCCTCAGTAGGAGAGGATGTGCCTAATCCTGTAGAGACTTAATGTCTGGTGGGGAATAGGGGGATGCTGGGAGATGGGGACAGAAAGGAGAGCACCCTTTTAGAGGTGAAGGGAAGAGAAGATGGGTGAAAAACTCTGGGAGGGGGCAACATTTTGTGATGTAAATAAATAAAATAATTATTTTTTTAAATTAAGAAAAAAAAATCCAATCTAATCAAGCAACACAGATCAGCAAGAGGAACACCGACAGAGACCAGTGGACTCCATGCCTTATACTGGCCTGCTTCCAGAGCAACTCATAGACAGGCCAGAGACACCTGCTGGCACTAGAATGTCACTCAGTGGCCACCAGCCTTGAGCATGCTACCTTTCTCCAGTGTGCCACCTGGGGCCATGGTGAGGTCCCAGCCCAAGCTTCTGTTGAGGGTCATGTCTGGGTTCTTGGCTACACAACAGCAAGGTTGAGTGCTGATATTCGAGACTCATATTACCACTACAGTATATGGGGACATCCCTGGTTGTGGCAGCTGTTTGAGACTACATGGATATTCAGGAACTGCACTGAACTAGCCCCAAACCTAATTGGCTATGGTACTTTGGAGACCTGGCCCCACTTCTCACACCACTTGAGAGAGTGGGCCCTGTGCTTCAACCAGGCAACACAGTATATCTGGCCCTGGTGGGAGGCTTGTGGGTGAGTCTACCCCAAGGACATGAAAAAGGGAGAACTGGCCTTTCCACTAATCTGCTGTGATATGGCATGGGTTCAGAAGTGATGCCTTCTTTCTCTTGCCCCCACTACCAGAGGTACTTGGGGGAGCTGTGTCTGCATCTCATCCAGATAACACAGTAGAACTGGCCCTTGGCATAGGCGAGGTGGCCTAGGGTATGAGCAAGGGATAGATGGCCCTGCATTTCCTCTGCCATAAGGTAGCCTAGGTTGGAGATGCCCTTTGTACCCTTACCCTTGGCCATTTGAAGCAGTTGGAAGAGCTGGCTCCAGCATCATGAAAGCAGGAGAGTGGGCCTTGCACCTCACTTGGGCAACATAGTAGTGCTGACCCTGGTGGGAGGGTCACATGGGAGGTGATAGGAACCATTTAATTTACAACCATTTAATTGAAGTCCTAGAGAGCATCACTCCCTATTTTAGCCTCCAAAGGCAACTGCACACACATGCATGTATACATGTAAACATCACAGTGGATAAAAATAAAATTAATCTTTTGTAAAAATAAAATGATCAGAAACCACCAAAATCCACCAAACTCTGCTTCTTAGAGATCTGAAAATCTCCTAGAAGCATTAGCTAGCTGATGAGATGGGTGATTGAGAAGAAATGATGAGAAGTTAAATACAATATGTTTTGGGAACTTTCTCATAATGCAAGGTCAATCATCTCAAATATGAAGAGCTTTTGAATTGATTTTAATTTTTTTTTTTTACACTCAGAGACTAAATAGTGAGCGGAATGCCAGCTGGTTTGAAGACATGCTATAAAAGGATTGAAAAGATATGCTTGAAAAGGATTGGAGCTTTGAGTGTTAGACAGGATGATTACTTAAAAATCCAGTCTCGAAGATGACATTCAATAGTTGTGAGGAATGGACAAAGAAATAATATAGAAATACTGACAACATGACAAATTGACGTGTGTTTTAGAGAATGGCTATTACTACAGAAGCTATTTTTATCCAAAGCATTTGATCAATACCTGTATATTATTCTTCTGTCACATATATAAGTAATTTTAAAACACTGACACCCATGTTTTCAGCAGAGAAGTAGATATAAATACCATCTTTTCTTCCTCCTGCTCAACTGCCTAAGGAATCATCTATTAAAATACTCTATATGTTTTGCTATAATTACTGTCTGGTTAGCATAGCCTTTAATTACATGGGTGGACTCACATCTGCCTGTCTTTGATAGCATTGTGCTTTTCTCATTTGTTTGTGTGTGGAGGGAGGTGCTCATACCTTGGCATGAATGAGGTCAGAGAACAATTTGTTTCTTGGGAGTTGATTCTTTCTTTCCACCATGTGGGTCCTGGGGATATGGATTTGAAGCTTTTATCCACTAAACTCTCTCACCAGATAACATCTCCTTTTTAAATGTGAGTTCAACAGTAAAATGCTGGCCACAGTGTCCAGAAATTATCCTGTGCCACGGTGCTTCTTATCAAAATATGGCTGGGAGACAGCAGGTCTCCCAGGGGTGCTAACAAGCCTGTAAGCACAGGTAAGACCTCGACTTCTGCTCCAAGGGACCTGTCTGGAGCCCTCGGGAAACAGAAACCAAGGAGCAGAGCAGCCTGGTACAGGATCCTTCCAGTTTCTGTCTGCACCTGGAGCTAACCCTGTGTCACAGCACTCCACACTCAAATAAACAAGCTGGTCTTCCAGGAGTGCCAACACCTGTGAGCACAGGTAAACTCAAATTCCTGACACAAGAGGGACCTGCCCAGAGCCATCAAGATATAGGAACCAAGGAACAACCACGGACTGTATCCCTCTGGTTTCTGTCTGTATCTTGGAGCTGACCCTGTGCCACAGCTCTCCATACCCAAATTCCTCCCAGAGAGAACTGGTCTCCCAGGCATACTGACAAGCAAGCTTGCAGGAAGGACAAGCCACAGTCAGAGACAACAAGACCAGCTATCTTAGTCAGGGTTTCTATTCCTGCACAAACATCATGACCAAGAAGCAAGATGGGGAGGAAAGGGATTATTCAGCTTATACATCAGCATTGCTGTTCATCACAAAAGGAAGTCAGGACTGGAACTCAAGCAGGGTTGGAAGCAGGAGCTGATGCAGTGCCATTGAGAGATGTTCCTTACTGGCTTGCTCAGACTGCTCTCTTATAGAACCCAAGAATACCAGCCCAAATGTGGTGCCACCCACAAGGGGCCCTCCCCACTTGATCACTAATTGAGAAAATGCCCCACAGCTGGATCTCATGGAGGCACTTCTCCGACTGAAGCTCCTTTCTCTGTGATAACTCCAGCCTGTGTCAAGTTGACACACAAAACCAGCCAGGACACCAGCTAACACCAGAAACAACCAGGTGGCAAGAGGCAAAGGCAAGAGCATGAGCAACAGAAACCAAGGCTACTTGGCATCATCAGAACCCAGTTCTCCCACCACAGCAATACCCCAACACACCAGAATATTATGACTCTTATTTAAACTCACATCTCATGATGATGATGATGGGGACTTTAAGAAGAACATAAATAACTCCCTTAAAGAAATACAGGAGAACACAGGTAAACAGAAGCCCTTAAAGAGGTAAAACAAAAATGCTTTAAAGTATTACAGAAAAATACAACTAAACAGGTGAAGGAATTGAACAAAACCATCCAAGATCTAAAAATGAAAATAGAAACAATAAGGAAATCACAAAGGGAGACAACCCTGGAGAAAGAAAAATTAGGAAAGAGATCAGGAGTCATAGATACAAGCATCACCAACAGAATACAGCAGATAGAAGAAAGAATCTCAGGTGCAGAAGATATCAGAGAAAAAATTGTCACAACAGTCAAAGAACATGCAAAATGCAAGATGCTCCTAACCCAAAACATCTAGGAAATCAAGAACACACTAAGACTAAACCTAAGGATTATAGGTATAAAAGAGAGTGAAGATTTAGGATTATAGGTATAAAAGAGAGTGAAGATTTCCAACTTAAAGGGCCAATAAATATCTTCAACAAAATAATGCAAGAAAATTTCCCTAACCTAAAGAAAGAGATGCCCCTAAACATAAAATAAACCTGTAGAACTCCAAATAGATAGAACCAGAAAAGAAATTCCGTCCATCACGTAACAGTCAAAACACCAAATGCACAAAACAAAGAAAGAATATTAGAGCAGTAAGGGAAAATGGTCATGTAACATATAAAGCAGACCTACCAGAATTACACCAGACTGTGAAAGCTAGAAGATCCTGGGCACATGTTATACATACCTTAAGAGAACAGAAATGCCAGCCCATGCTACTAAACCCAGCAAAACTTTCAATAAACATAAAGGGAGAAAGCAAGCTATTCCATGACAAAACCAAATTTACACAATGTATTTCCAAAAATACAGTACTACATGGGATAGTAGATGGAAGCCACCAACATGAAGAGGGAAACTACACCCTAGATAAAGCAAGAAAGTAATCTTTCAATAAACCCAAAAGAAGATAGCCACACAAACATAAAAATAACATCGAAAATAACAGGAAGCAAGAATCACTATTCTTTAATATCTCTTAATATCAATATACTCAATTGCCCAATAAAAAGACATAGACTAACATACTGGATATGTAAAGAGGACCCAGAATTTTGCTGCATACAGGAAATGCACCTTAGTGACAAATACATACACTACCTTAGAGTAAAGGCTGGAAGACAATTTTCCAAGTAAATGGTCCCAAGAAACAAGATGAAGTAGCCATTCTAATATTGAATAAAATCAACTTTCAACCCGAAGCTATCAAAAATGGTAAGGAAGGACACTTCATACTTATCAAAGGAAAAATCTACCAAGAAGCACTCTCAATTCTGAATATCTATGCTCCAAACTCAAGGGTACCCACATTCATAAAAGAAACTTTACCAAAGCTCAAAGGACACATTGTACCTCACACAGTAATTGTTGGGGACTTCAACATCCCACTCTCATCAATGGACAGAAAATGGAAACACAAAATAAACAGAGACACATTGAAACTAACATAAGTTATGGACCAAATGGATTTACTAGATATCTATAGAACATTTCAACCCAAAGCAAAAGAATACCTCTTCTCAGCACCTCATGGTACCTTCTTCAAAACTGAGCATATAAATTGGTCACAAAACAGGCTTCAACAGATACAAGAATATTGAAATAATATTATGTATCCTATTAGATGACCATGGGTCAAGGCTAGTCTTAAATAACAACAAAGACAACAGAAAGCCCATATACACATGGAAGCTGAACAATGCCCTACTCAATGATAACTTGGCCAAAGAAGAAATACAGAAATTAAAGACTTTTGAATTTAATGAAAATGTAGGCACAACATACCCAAATTTATAATATACAATGAAAGCAATGCTAAGAGCAAAACTCAACTCTGAGTTTCCAAAAAGAAACTGGAGTGAGCATACACTACGGGAACACTAAGAGCACATCTGAAATCTCTAGAATAGAAGCAAATACACCCAAGAGGAGTAGATGGTAGGAAGTAATTAAACTCAGTGCTGAAATGAACCAAGTAGACAAAAAGAACTATACAAACAATGAACAATACGAGGAGCTGTTTTTCTTTGAAAATCAACCAGATAAATAAACCCTTAGCTAGACTAACTAGAGGGCACAGAGACAGTATCCAAATTAACAAAATCAGAAATGAAAAGGGAGACATAGCAACAGAATGAGGAAATTAAAAAATACCAGATCCTACTACAAAAGTCTATATTCAACAAAAATGGAAAATCTGGACAGTTTTCTAGACAGATAACAAATACCAAAGTTAAATCAGGATCAGATAAACCATTTAAACAGTCCCATAGCCCCTAAAGAAATAGAAGCAGTCATGAAAAGTCTTCCAACCAAAAAAAAAAAAAATCCCCAGGATCAGATGGTTTTAGTGCAGAATTCTATCAGACCTTCAAAGAAGACCTAATACCAATACTCTTCAAACTATTCCACAAAATAGAAACAGAGGGAACACTACCCAATTCATTCTATGAAGCCACAGTTAAACACTGCATATTCTCCCTTGGAGATGGAACAGTTTCTATCTAATCAGGACCTTGTCACAATTTTCTTTCATAGAGGACTTCATTAGAGATATAATTTCTACTTCTATCAGAGAAGAATAGTTCTATGATCGTTCCAAATAGTTTTAAAAAAAACAATTGAGTGCATATTATTTTAACTTCAGGAGATCATGTATATTTAAGAGGCATTTAAATATTATAAACTATTTTGATGACTTAAAATTGTCAACACTGTTGTATATTTTAAAATAAATTTATCAGTTTAATAAAAAAGCAAAATGTTGACAATCTTCTTCATAATGTTCCTAGTGAAATGCTGAAAATCTTCTTAATCTTGTTCCCAGAATTTTCCCTTTGTTTCTATTGTGTCTATGGTTCATTTTTCTCTTATGCTAAATTTGTTACCACACTCAACAGGCCATGACTTCCCCTCCTTCTGGATTTCAAGGCATAAGACTCAGTTGGAATGATCTCTGGATCCTGCCATTCATTTGCTCTGTTGGGTTACGACACATCACCCAAATTCTCTGACCTTCGTGTAGCAGACTGGGTAATGTGAATCATTAGCATGGACTAAGATCATGAGTAAGGCAGCTGGGAAGGAAACCTCATTCTTGCTTGAAATATGTGCTTATGTCTTATAATTAATTATTGGCTTAAATGCTTTGGGGTGTTGCATTTGCTAACAGTCTATTTTTCTCTGGTAGATGTTATTCTTTCAGGAGTATTTCCCATTTCAGTTAAGCAAATGGAGAATTTCTCTTCTCTCTCTCTCTCTCTCTCTCTCTCTCTCTCTCTCTCTCTCTTTCTCTCTCTCTCTCTCCCTTTTCCCCTCTCTCCCTCTTTCCTTCCTCCCCTCTCTATCTAGTGTAAGTTACAGGATCAGGAAATCCATCTCCGTCACTACATGATTTTTATTAACATGGCTCTATAGTTCCCTCTTGCCTTCTTTTCTCCTCACTTCCTTCTCTTGTATTTTTACTTTCTTCTTTTCTTCCTTTCCTATTATCAGTTTATCTATCTGCCTATCTATTATGTATCTACTCTGAAAAGGAGAAAACCTTTTCTCTACCTTCTGAGAATGTACTAGTTGATTGAGTCTATGGGAACAAAGACAGAATAGGCACACAAATGAACAAAAAGCTAATGCTTTATGAACAGGCATCACACTGACTAAATGAGGTACACACAGTTTAGAATCTCATGCCATCTTTAGATGGGAGTGTGTGAGGTATATTTTCATAATTCCTTCCTGTTTATCACTAGATTTCTATGACCACACTTTCAATCTAGATTATCTATGATTTTTACTACCTGTACAGCAAGGTCCAGAATCACAAAGAGTAAGTCACAGAAGAATGCCTGAGATTTGAAATTTAGGGAAGGATTTTTTTTCCCTTTGAGGCTGTCATTTATCACCAAGCCAAAAAATCTGTTTCCGAAGGCTGTGTGTGTAGATTCTGTTTGACCCACCAGCCAGCTGAATAAGATATATAACATTCATTATTTTTGTGATATGGGTGTCAAATTATATGCCTGTTAGTAGAAGTTACAATTTCATGGTTGTCAAGTGAGATGTGATTTCAATTGGACATAAATAATTGCTTTTATGTGTTACTAAAGAAGAAAACAAAATTGGAAAACATCTGCAGATTTAATGTGCTTGACCAACTTACAAAGATTCTGTAATATTTTCTGATGTCCTTAAAAATGTTTGGAATGAGAAATAGGGTCAACTCATGGAAGTAACAACAAAAGGAAATGGTGAATATGATCAAAATAGATTATATTCATCTATGAAAGTGTCACAATTCAAGCTTTTATCATGTGTATTAGTTACTTTTCTGTGATAAAGCACTGAGATCCAAGGCAACTGGGGAGGAGGGTTTATTTGGCTTATATTTCTATGTTGCAGTTTGTCATTAAGGAGAGTCAGGGCAGGAATTCAAAGGCAGAAGCTGGAGGGAAGTTGCTTACCGGGTCACTTGTGGGTTCATGCTTGGCCATCTTATACAGTTCAAGACTGCCTTCCTAGGGAATAATGCCACCTACTGTGGACTGCACCCTCCTATGACAATTAACCATCAAAGCAGTGTCTCACAGCTATGGCTATAGGCCAACCTGATTGAGTCAATCCCTCTCAGACTGCCATGTCAAGGTGTCAATTAAGGCTAATCAGGATATTATGTATAATTAATACAAGTCACTAAAACCATTTTAAGCACTGTGCTTTTAAAATACGGGATTTAATTATTTCTATGCTTGGACTTCTCTCTCTCTTCAAATTGTGGAACCTGCTTGAGATCCCTCAGGACATTTACTGACATATTCTCAGAATATACTTCACTTTGAGGGAATAGCTAGGGGAAACAATGGCAGAAGATGCCACATGCAGAGCTTCCTGAATTTGAAAACAGAAGCATGGGGTGAGTTTGACATCTCCAATTACCTTATGAAAATGATTACTGATGAAGGAAACCTAATAGTTCACACCTGGGGTTCACTCATCACACATTTCCAGAGAAGTAATTTCTTAGCCATTTCCAACATCAGCAGCAAGACATTAGCTGAAAACGGAGGGACAATCTCACAACAAATGTATCGTAATGGTCCTGTTAGACAAAATTTCTAAATGGCTTCATTTACACATTGGCTACAGACAGCAGGATGTGTCCTCCACTGATGTGCAAATATCTAGCTATTCTCTCACATCCAGAGCAGTGGTAATTTGTTGGTTTGGGTCATTGTGTAGTTTGATTCCAGATTAAGCAAACAATCAAGTATTATCCCAATTCTCTGTAATTTGGGGGAAAACAAAACAGATGAATTTTAGCACAAGGAAAGAGGATAAAAAAATAAAGGAGCTTTCAAAACTGAAAGATAATGCAAGGGGCCATATGGGTGGTGAGCGGGATTCCACAGGAAGGGAAGAACCAGGGTTGCAAAAATGGCTCAACTGTGAAGAGCACATGCTGCTATTTCAGAGGACTTAACAAGGGTCCCAGCACCCATGGCAGGTGGCTCAGAGGCCTGTAACTCCAGATTCAGGGGATCCAATATCCTTTTCTTGTCTCTGGAGGCACCACTATAAGCATGTACACCCCCATCCCACACACATAAAATATATTTTTTCTTAGAAAAAAATGAAATAATAGGTAACCCTAACTTTTCTTTGGAAATATGTACCCCTCCAATTGTCTCAATATATTATTTACTTGAATTATTTCAAAACATATTGCATATCAGGTAAAATTATACAAGTAAGTCAGTATTAGGTATTCTTTGATTTATGAAATGTAAAGATTGCTATAATTTTTTAAACTGATAGTGTTATTGTAGCTGTATATTGGATGCATACACATACATGGTAACCCATGTGTAATATGTTTTCAGTAAATACTCTTTGAATCTACAACACACTCTGCTCTGTTTATTATTATAATTGGCCTTTGGAGTAGTTTCTATTACCATTCTCTTTGCCTTTCAGACTCCTTAAAAAACCTGAATGAGATGAAGGGTGTGGCTCAAGGTTATTTGCTGAGTAAAGAACAAGGTAGACCTTGAATGTGATATGGGTTCCAGCCTCAAAAGCCTGCTCTTTTCAGCATGCTTCACCTTCTCTCTGAAGAAGTAATGATGGCTTGACCTGTAATACACAGAAGTGTGTGACTGAAATCCATGCACAGCAGCCTTACTGGTCCTCTGCAGAATCAGTGTGTGATACAACTTCCAGGTATCCTTAACTGTCTTGTTTCACAGTGACTGTTTCAAAAAATGTTTAGGTTGCTTATTTATGTGTGTGATGTTGCTACTGGGATATAAACTCAAGTTCTCTGACAGAGCAGCAAGTGTTTTTAACTACTTAGCTGTCTTCTCAGTCTCTGATCCATGTTTGAGACAGATTCTCAGGATCGGATCTTTTTGATTTCCTCTCCATGTGCTGTACCTTGATATTTTCATCTTTGACATCCTGACTGGTGCGAGGTGGAATCTGTTTGGATTTGCATTTCCCTGATGACTAAGGATGCCAAGCACTTAAGGGCTTTTGACCATTATAGAACCCTCTGTTGAGAACTTTCTGTTTAACTCTGTAACCCATTTTAAATTGGGTTATTTGGTTTATTGGCACCTAATTTATTGAGTTCTTTATATATTTTGGATATTAGCCTCCTGTTCTATGTAGGTTTGAGATTTCCCCATCTGTAGGCTTCCATTTTGTTCTATCGACCGTGTCCTTTGCCTTACACTAGCTTTTCAGGTTCATGAGGTCCCATTTATCAATTTATCTTAGAGCCTGAGCCACTGATGTTTTGTTCAGGAAATTGTCTCCTGTAACAATGCATTCAAGTCTACTTTCCACTTTCTTTTCTACTAGATTCAATGTATCTGGTTTTATGCTGAGGTCCTTGATCCATTTGGACTTGAGTTCTGTTCAGCCACAGGGAGTTCTGATTTGAATTCTCTATTTCATGTTTCCTGTCTCTTTCATCTAGATATGTATCTTTCTCACAAAGCTCTTCACTCTGGATTTATTTAATATCATAGATTGCTACAAAGGATTAAATCTCCCCAAGTGAACTCAACTGATCAAATATTGAACATAATTGTTTATCCACCAATCACCATAAATGGCGGCTTTCAACTTTTATGGTAGATCTTAGGAAGTTGTTTTCAATTCCTCTCTTTATTTCTTTCAGAAAAATTGCTACTCAAGGCTCAGGGAAATCTGTGGAAGAGGAGGCAAAAGATTGTTAAGAGCCAGAGAAGATTGAGAATACCAAGGAAGCAAGGCCTTCTAGATACAATGGGGCTGATACAAATATGAACTCACAGAGACTATGGCAGCATCACAGGCCTTGCATAGGTCCAAGCCAGATGAGGTCCCTGTGCTAAGAGAGGAAGTTGACATGAGACCCCATCCCTAACCCAGATGCTATCCCTAATTGATAAAAACCCTCAATGGAAAACAGTTTTCTCCAATGGAGTCTTATATATACAAACTACATTTAAGGACAGACCCCATGCCCAGGAGTAGATTGCCACCAAAAATGAACCCAATGGGTATTTGTGAAGGGTTTTTGTTTTGGTTTTTGTTTTGGGGATTTTGTTGGTGATGGTGTTGTTGATGCTGTTGGTGGTGTTGGTGTTGGTGTTGGCGGTGGCGGTGGTGGTTGTGGTTTTGGTTTTGCTTTGATTCATGTTACACTGCTTGGGGTTTAAAAAAATTACAGGTAATTTACTTATATATTATGGCTTCTGATTTTGTGTTTTTATGGGATATGTGTGTGTAAATGTGTATCTACAAGTTTCTTGGGGGGTTGTTTTTTGGTTCTTTTATTATTGTGATTTCTTTGTTTTTGTCCTATCTAGTTTGTTCCTATTTTCAATGTCTCTTTTTGTAAAGAAGAAAAAGGTTGGATTTGGAGTAGAAGAGAAGTAAGAAGGATATAGAAGGAGGTGGCAGAGGAGAACCATGATCATAATATATTATATAAAAAATCTATTTTCATGCATTATTCTGGGTCAGGGGCATGGAGAAATGTATAACATAAAGTTGCAGCTATGTATTAACTTAGCCTGTAAACATTAATTATAAGAGAAATCAGCATAAGTAATATTAGTTGTAGTGTTCTTTTGAAGCAGGTTAACTAACCAATTTGAGTATATAACAGCCTAGCAGTATTAAGTGACTTCAAGCTGTATTATTTACTATGGCTGTGAGGTTCAACAAAGTTCCAGGTACCTAGAATGTAAGTGAATTTTTTTATAATATTGTGTCACCACACAGAATTCTCTTCTGATCCAGCACTGTGATTTGGCATCTGACAAATATATTTCTTGCTGGATCTTGGACGGTTTGACAGAATCTGTGCTTGAAAACTGCAGTGGGTAGAACTTTTGATACTGTAGCTATAGCCTTTACCTGGAGGAACATAGTAGCACCTAACCTAAATCTTAGATGTCTGTCAGGATGTCTGCAGTGGGGTCTACAAGTGGGGCAAAGACATAGATGAATTCTGGCAAGGGGTCCAAGGAAGCAGGATTCCTGGCCTTCTGGAAGCCTGAGTGGAATTGTATAATAATCAAAAAGTAATAAATCCTCATGAAGGGAGGCTGTTGACTTCCAACTCAACCAGTAATGTTTCTCCTGCTGCCCAACACTCATCCAAACACAGCCTTCTGGCTGATGGATATGCAGTTTTCATAAAATTCTATATGGTGAAGGATATAAATGATTATTTTGTGATATGTCCTCATATGGTGACAGAAAGAAGAGAGATAAGGTTGTAGAGATAGTTCAGCCAGTAAAGTGGTAAGGTGGTTGCCTTGCAAGTGTGAGGACCTGGCTTTATCTTCAGAATCTACATTACAAATGCTACGAGGGATGCTGAGTGCTTGGAATCCTGGATTGGGCGCACAGAGAAACATGAACCTTAGGAGTGCTGATCAGCAGGCTTACGAGAATCAGTGAGCTCCAGGCCAAGTCAGAGACTCCATCTTAGAAAATAAAAAACACAAACAGTGCTGTCACTTATGGATGACCTCTGGCTTCCACACATGGAGACAGGCATGCATATAAGCTTACATGCATTCTCAAGTGTGTATGCATCGCATACAGAAAAGAATTAAAAGTGAGGAAGTCTCAACGATGCAGTCCTTTTTCAGTACTTAACATACAGGTTGACATAACAAATTTTCCTCTTTCTAAGCTGTGTTGCTAATTTTTCTTTTGGGTGGGAGTTTAGTTTAATTACAAGACACAGAAATTCTGATACATAGTAGAGATGTATAGCCCAGTTAATTTCCTGCTTAAGAAACATGAAATAATAATTGAAATGATTAAGCATGGGTGAGAAAAATAAGTTAGTGAATAAATGGTATGGAGATTAATAGCTTGCTACAGAATAAATATTACACTGGATAGGTTACATCTATGAAAATGACTTTATAGCAAAATTAAAGACCTAAATGGAATACCAGGCCATTAAGATACAACCAGAAAGAAAGATCAAATTTGGTTTCTCTGTGAAGAAAGATTTCAAAGAGTTTCTGTGCACTTGAATGTAATTAAAAAACCAGAAGAGAAAAATAAAATAGACTCATGTAAAAAGAAAAACTTAAAGATTAAAATTTTCCATCACCAGTAATGGATTGCAAAGTAAAAGTCATATTCAAGACACTCATACATCAGAGATTAATAGCAACTTTAATCAAAGATTAATAGCTATAATTTACAAAGAACCTTTATAAATTAGTAAGTAAAACAAAATTCCTAAAAGTAAAGACACCCATCTGTAAATTAATATGTAAGCCAGGTGCTCTAAGAGGATTGTATTTTTCAAACACAAATATTAAAGCACTGTGTTTTAAAAGCATAAATCATGTTTTAAAATTTTAATTACTGCAGTAGTCAGAAACAAACTTTTATGTAAACTTGCATTATAGGCTATTAAATTAGAGGAGACAAAAGAGATGTCACCTGATACCCAATTGTGTTAAGGCTCCATTGCATGGTTTGGCTAGCTTCCCCTGTGGGAGTGCGCAGTGTGCAAGGCACAGATGTACCAGTTAGAAACTAAATTGGCCATAGCATAAACTAAGGTTGTAATGACTTAATTTACATGGTGGTGCATTTTTTTCCTAACGTAATAAGAAATCTGAAGAGACAAGAGTCTACAGGTAGCAGATAGCTGACACCAGTCACCAAATCCACCCACACAGCATTCATACACATATTCATAATTACATACATGTATACAAACAATGTGTATATACACACATGACACATTCCTACTACACACACATAACACACCAAATATCACACACTATATACATACCCACACCATACACAGACAATAAACACACTACACATAGAGAAACACATGACCATGCATCATACTTTTCTTAGTTAGGGTTGCTGTGATAAAACACCGTAACCAAAAGAACTCTGCTTTTGGGATGAAAGGATCTATTTTGCTCACACTTGCTTAAAACAGTTTATCCAGTTATGAAGTAACAGCAGTGAAGGCAGGAAAGTGAATAGGGCAGTAACCTATACATTGAAGCTAAGGCAGAGTCCATGGACGGGTACTTTTATTTTATTTTTTTATTGTTTTTTTTATTCAATATATTTTTTATTTACATTTCAAATAATGTCCCTTTTTCTGGCCCCAAACTCCCCAAAAGTCACATAAGCCCCCTTTCCTCTCCCTGTTCTCCCACCCACCCCTTCCCACCCTGTTCTGGTTTTGCCTTATACTGCTACACTGAGTCTTTCCAGAACCAGGGGCCACTCCTCTATTCTTCTTGTACCTCATTTCACGTGTGGATTATGTTTTGGCTATTCCAGTTTTCCAGGCTAATATCCACTTATTAGTGAGGGAATACCATGATTGACCTTTTGAGACTGTGTTACCTCACTTAGTATGATGTTCTCCAGCTCCATCCATTTGCCTAAGAATTTCATGAATACATTGTTTCTAATGGCTGAATAGTACTCCATTGTGTATATATACCACATTTTTTGAATCCATTCTTCTGTTGAGGGATACCTGGGTTCTTTCCAGCTTCTGGCTATTATAAATAGTGCTGCTATGAACATAGTGGAGCGTGTGTCCTTATTACATGCTGGGGAATCCTCTGGGTATATGCCCAGGAGTTGTATAGCAGGATCTTTCATAAGTGACTTGTGCAGTTTTCTGAGGAACCGCCAGACTGATTTCCAGAGTAGTTGTACCAATTTGCAACCCCACCAGCAGTGGAGGAATGTTCCTCTTTCTCCACATCCTCCCTAACACCTGCTGTCTCCTGAAATTTTAATCTTAGCCATTTTGACTGGTGTAAGGTGAAATCTCATGGTTGTTTTGATTTGCATTTCTCTGATGACTAATGAAGTTGAGCATTTTTTAAGATGTTTCTCCACCATCCGAAGTTCTTCAGGTGAGAATTCTTTGTTTAACTCTGTACCCCATTTTTTAATAGGGTTATTTGGTTTTCTGGGGTCTAACTTCTTGAGTTCTTTGTATATATTAGATATTAGCCCTCTATCTGATGTAGGATTGGTGAAGATCTTTTCCCAATCTGTTGGTTGCCAATTTGTCCTTTTGATGGTGTCCTTTGCTTTACAGAAACTTTGTAATTTTATGAGGTCCCATTTGTCAATTCTTGATCTTAGAGCATATGCTATTGGTGTTCTGTTCAGGAACTTTCCCCCTGTACTGATGTCCTCAAGGGTCTTCCCCAGTTTCTTTTCTGTTAGCTTCAGAGTGTCTGGCTTTATATGGAGATCCTTGATCCATTTAGAGTTGAGCTTAGTACAAGGAGACAAGGATGGATCAATTTGCATTCTTCTGCATGCTGACCTCCAGTTGAACCAGCACCATTTGTTGAAAAGGCTATCTTTTTTCCATTGGATATTTTTAGCCCCTTTGTGGAGGATCAAGTGGCCATATATGTGTGGGTTCATTTCTGGATCTTCAATCCTGTTCCATTGATCCGTCTGCCTGTCACTGTACCAATACCATGCAGTTTTTAACACTATTGCTCGGTAGTATTGCTTGAGGTCAGGGATACTGATTCCCCCAGAATTTCTTTTGTTGCTGAGAATAGTTTTAGCTCTCCTGGGTTTTTTGTTATTCCAGATGAATTTAAGAATTGCTCTTCCTAACTCTATGAATAATTGAGTTGGGAATTTGATGGATATTGAGTTGAATCTGTATATTGCTTTTGGCAAAATGGCCATTTTAACTATATTAATCCTGCTGATCCATGAGCATGGGAGGTATTTCCATTTTTTGATGTCTTCTACTATTTCCTTCTTCAGAGTCTTGAAGTTCTTGTCATATAGATCTTCCACGTGTTTGGTAAGAGTCACCCCAAGATACTTTATACTGTTTGTGGCTATTTTGAAGGGGGTCA
This sequence comes from Apodemus sylvaticus, assembly GCF_947179515.1. NCBI lineage: Eukaryota > Metazoa > Chordata > Mammalia > Rodentia > Muridae > Apodemus > Apodemus sylvaticus. Next base: position 28,920,872 of record NC_067483.1, read on the forward strand.
TTTCCCTAATTTTTTTCTCAGCCTGCTTATCCTTTGACTATAGGAAGGCTACTGATTTGCTTGAGTTGATTTTATAACCTGCCACTTTGCTGAAGTTTTTTATCAGCTGTAGGAGTTCTCTAGTGGAGTTTTTTGGGTCACTTAGGTAGACTATCATATCATCTGCAAATAATTCTAGTTTGACTTCTTCCTTTCCAATTTGTTTCCCTTTGACCTCCTTATGTTGTCTACTTGCCCGAATTAGTACCTCAAGTACAATATTGAAAAGATAAGGAGAAAGGGGGCAGCCCTGTCTAGTCCCTGATTTTAGTGGGATTGCTTCAAGTTTCTCTCCATTTAGTTTGATGCTGGGTACCGGTTTGCTGTATATTGCTTTAACGATGCTTAGGTATGGGCCTTGAATTCCTATTTTTTCCAAGACTTTAAGCATGAAAGGATGCTGAATTTTGTCAAATGCTTTTTCAGCATCCAATGAAATGACCATGTGTTTTTTTGTTTGAGTTTGTTTATGTAGTGCATTGCATTGATGGATTTCTGTATATTGAACCAACCCTGCATCCCTGGGATAAAGCCTACTTGATCCTGGTGGATGATCATTTTTATGTGTTCTTGGATTCGTTTGGCAAGAATTTTATTGAGTATTTTTGCATCGATGTTCTTACGGGAAATTGTTCTGAAGATTTCTTTCTTTGTTGGATCTTTGTGTGGTTTTGATATCCGCATAATTGTGACTTCCTAGAAGGAATTGGGTAGTGTTCCTTCTGTTTCTATTTTGTGGAATAGTTTGAAGAGTATTGGTGTTAGGTCTTCTTTGAAGGTCTGATAGAATTCTGCACTGAAGCCATTTGGTCCTGTGCTTTTTTTTCGTTGGAAGGCTTTCTATGACCCCTTCTATTTCTTTAGGGGTTATGGGACTGTTTAGATGATCTACTTGGTCCTGATTTAATTTTGGTATTTGGTATCTGTCTAGGAAATTGTCCATTTCCTCCAGATTCTCCAGTTGTGTCGAGTATAGGCTTTTGTAGTAGGATCTGATGATTTTTTGAATTTCCTCAGTTTCTGTTGTAATATCTCCCTTTTCATTTCTAATTTTGTTAATTTGGATACTTTCTCTGTGCCCTTTGGTCAGTCTGGCTAAGGGTTTATCTATCTTGTTGATTTTCTCAAAGAACCAGCTCCTGGATTCGTCAATTCTTTGTATGGTTCTCTTTGTTTCCACTTGGTTGATTTCAGCCCTGAGTTTGATGATTTCCTGTCTTCTACTCCTCCTTTGTGAATTGGCGTCTTTTTGTTCCAGGGCTTTCAGGTGTGTTGTTAAGATTCTGGTGTATACTCTCTCAATTTTCTTTTTGGAGGCACTCAGGGCTATGAGTTTTCCTCTTAGCACTGCTTTCATTGTGTCCCAAAGTTTTGGGTATGTTGTGCCTTCATTTTCATTAAATTCTAAAAAGTCTCTGATTTCTTTATTTCTTCTTTGGCCAAGGTGTCATTGAGTAGAGAATTGTTCAGCCTCCATGTTTATGTTGGCTTTCTTTTGTTTTTGTTGCTATTGAAGACAACTCTTACTCCTTAGTGATCTGATAGGAGGCATGGGATTAGTTCGAACTTTTTTTATTTGTTGAGGACTGTCTTATGACCAATTATATGGGTGATTTTGGAGAAGGTACCATGAGGTGCTGAGAAAAAGGTATATTCTTTTGTTTTAGCGTGAAATGTTCTATAAATATCAGTCAAGTCCAATTGTTCCAAAGCTTCAATTAGTTTTATTGTGTCCCTGTTTAGTTTCTGTTTTCCTGATTGGTCCATTGAGGAGAGTGGAGTGTTGAAGTCACCCACAATTATTGTGTTAAGTCCAATGTGTGCTTTGAGCTTTAGTAAAGTTTCTTTTAGGAATGAAGGTACCCTTGCATTTGGCACATAGATGTTCAGAATTGAAAGTTCTTCTTAGTGTATTTTTCCTTTGACCAGCAAGAAGTGTCTCTCAGTGTCTCTTTTCATGACTTTAGGTTGAAAGTCAATTTTATCTGATATTAGAATGGCTACTCTAGCTCGTTTCCTGAGACCATTGGCTTGTAAAATTGTCTTCCAGCCTTTTACTCTAAGGTAGTTTTTGGCTTTGGCATTGAGGTGTGCTTCTTGTATGCAGCGAAATGTAAGGTCCTGTTTATGTACCAAGTCTGTTAGTCTATGTCTTTTTATTGGGGAGTTGAGTACACTGACGTTAAGAGATATTAAGGAATAGTGATTATTACTTCCTGTCATTTTTGATGTTATTTTTATATTTGAGTGGTTATCTTCTTTTGGGTTTGATGAAAGAAGGTAACTATCTTGCTTTTTCCAGGGTGAAGTTTCCCTCCTTGTATTGGAGTTTTTCCTCCTATTATTCTTTGTAGAGCTGGGTTTGTAGAAAGATATTGTGTAAATTTGGTTTTGTCATGGAATATCTTAGTTTCTCCATCTATTGTGATTGAGAGTTTTGCTGAGTATAGTAGTCTTGGCTGACATTTGTGTTCTCTTAGAATCTGCATGAGATCTGCCCAGGATCTTCTATATTTCATGGTCTCTGGTGAGAAGTCTGGTGTGATTCTGATAGGTCTTCCTTTAGAATGGGTTCTTTTTATTGGCTTGTTTCTCATGATTTGCTTAGCTTGTTTTCTTTTAGAACCTAGGACCACTAATCCAGGAATGGTTCCACCCACAATAGCCTAGAACCTCCCCCATTAATCACCAATTAACCAAATGCCTTGAAGACTTGTCTACAGGCAGATCTTATGGAACATTTTCTCATTTGAGGCTCCCTTCTTTTTGATGATTCCAGTCAGTGTCAAATTGATATAAAACTAGCCAGTATAATATTTCCCCACACAGAGACATACATATACACCATATATTCAACATATATTCCAGACACACTTACACACACACAGACATTAAGTACACACCATACACATCACACCACATATATCTCCCCTTGCATATACACACACATAGACACACACACACACACACACACACACACACGTATGTATTGCTCGATAACTTACAAAAAGTTAAATTGTTTTTAATAGGCAATTGTTTACTCAAAATTCTTATGTTCTCTACATTCGGGACTTCGCTTTTCACTTGTAAGAAATAACCCTAGAAAATGTTCAGTCAAGTGTGGCAATCTGAGGAGGCAGACCTAGGAGGAGACCTTGGGCCAGGAGTTGAAAGCTAGTCTTGGAAATACCCTTAGAAAAAAGTCTCAAAATTTAAATAGACAAGCAAAACACCTATTTACCATTGAAAGATCCTCGAGATAAATGAGAGAATTATTTTTAGAAATATATTTGTTAAAAGAGTACTTACAACTTTGGAAAGCTTGAAAAAAGAGTAACTAATCAAATAGGATAAAGGGCTAGAGAGATGGCTGAGCAGTTAGTTAAGTTACACCGCTTTTGCAAAGGACTCAAGTTCAGTTCCTGGAACCGACATTGGGTAGCTCACAACCACCTGTAAATCCAGATCCAGGAGATCCAATTTCCTCTCTTAGCCTCTGTAGGTACTGCACCCTGCCTCTGTGAGAGTGTGTATGCCTGCGTGTGTGCATGTGTGACAGGTAGACAGAGAGAGAGTACACATGTGTGTATGCACATGCACGAACACACAATTAAAATAAATCTTTTCTAAATCCTGTTTTTACTTTGCAGAGCTCACACTTTTCAGCTTTGTTACAGGTCTCATAAATGTCTGAACTTTTGACATTTGAAGTAACAGAAAATGACGTTTCTCCCCCCTCTTCTTGGTCTGGTGGGGCTGCATAACCTATTTATTTAGTAATATTCCATCAGTACTTCCACATAAACTGTTCTCTTTGCTGATCCTATATTAGCTAAGGAGTGATCACCTGAACATTAGATGGACTTCTATAAATACCTCATGCATGGGAGCTTTCGCTGAGGGCCTCAGACAGGACAGTGCTAAAGCCTCTTCAGACTGACTAACATATTTTCCCCCTTTTATTGGATATTTTATTTATTTACATTTCAAATGTTATCCCCTTTCCTGGCTTCCCCTCTGCAAACACCCTATCCCATCCTCCCTCCCCATGCTTCTATGAGGGTGTTCCCCCACCCACCCACCCACTTCCCATGCTGGCATTTCCCTACACTGAGATATGGAGCTGTCATTGGACCAAGGGCCTCTCCTCCCACTGATGCCAGATAAGGGCATCCTCTGCTATATATGCAGCTGGAGTCATGGGTCCCTCAATGTGTACTCTTTGGTTGGTGCTTTAGTCCCTGGGTACTCTGTGGAGGAGTGGGTCTGGCTCATTGATAGTGTTGTTCTTCCTATGGGGTTGAAAACCCCTTCAGCTTCTTCGGTCCTTTCTCTACCTCCTCCATTGGGGACCCATGCTCAGTCCAATGGTTGGCTATGAGCATCCTCATCTGAATTTGTAACCCTCTGGCACTCCTATCAGGAGACAACTATATCAAGCTCCTGTCTGCAAGCACTTCTTGCCATGAGTGTCTGGGTTTGGTGTCTATATATGGGATACATCTCCCGGAGGAGCAGTCTCTGGATACTCTTTCCTTCAGTCTCTGCTTCACTCTTTTTCCCATTATTTCCTTTAGACGGGAGCAATTCTGGGTTAAAATTTTAGGGTGAGTGGGTGGCCCCATCTACAAACAAGGGGCCATGATTAACCTTTGGACATGGTTTCTAGAGATTCTCTCTCCCCTTTGTTGGCCATTTCAACTAATTTCATCCCTGTTGTGTCCTGAGAGCCTATTGCTTTTCTGGTATCTGGGACTTCCTGGTGGCTATCCCCAGTTAGTTCCTCATGCCCCATTGCTACACACTTCTGTTCAATTTCTTAACCCTCTGTATGTCACCCCTATCTTCTCCCATACCTGATCCTCCCTCCTTTCCCCCTTCCCCCTCCTATCTTCCTTCCAAGTCTGTCCCACACTCTACCTCCTGTGAGCATTTTCTTCTCCCATCTAAGAAAGACTGAAGCAGCCACACTTTGTTCTTCCTTCTTCTTGAGCTTCCTATGGTCTGTGAATTGTACCTAGGATATTCCGAGCTTTTGGGCTAATATCTACTTATCAGTGAGTACTTACCTTGTGTGTTCTTTTGTGACTGTATTACCTCACTCAGGATGGTATTTTCTAGTTCCATCCATTTGCCTGCAAATTTTATGAAGTCATTTTTTAATACTGAGTAGTATTTTCTTGTGTAAATGTACCACGATTCCTGTATCCATTCCTCCAACACATTGCTTATTAGCAGTCAGTATTTCTATTCATTGTACTCTTCCCCCCTAATTCACCCCTAACTTCCTAAGAAATGTTATAAGATGGGTCAAATGGTAAAAGCTCTTGCTACACTATGGAAGCCTAACAATGTGAGCACTACACCCCAAAACCACATGAGGAAGAAAGTTGCCCTCTGACCCCCATACATGCACTGTGTCATGCAAGACCACACACACACACACACACACACACACACACACACACACAAACTACACAAGATTTAAACACTTAAATCTTTTAAAAACTAATAGCAGAATGGCTTATTTTTATCGTTATGCCAGTATTGTTTATACTCAAGAGTAATATTTTCAAATATTTCATCAGACAAAGTTAGCAGTGAAATTATGCATAATTGTATGGGAAAAACACTCTGATTTTTCACTTATAGATACTAACACATGATCACTTCACATAAAATAGAAACACTGATGTGTGAGCTTGTGATAAAGTTTATTAAGTTTTCTTAATAGTTTTCTAACACTAAGAAAAGGATGTCTTGATGACAAATAGATATTTAGAATAATAATTAGTGTATATCAAGTGCTTGTAGTTGCATTTACTGACTTTGAATGGATACCTGTATTTTGTCCCTTTTGTCTTAGTGACAGTTTGTTATTCTTTCCTTTGTTACATAGCATCTTCTGGCCACCTAAATATGTAATAAAGTACATCTTACTTAAGGTCATGTGGAACACCTTTATCTTATTTACTTGTGATAGAATAGATATCATTTTTCAAAGACCCATGAATTTAAACATTCCCTAAAGCAAAATTGTGCTTTATTGTTTATAAAAAATAATTGTTTTTTAATTTGAAAATCATTGAAAGCAATTTTCAGGGCAAATTCAGGGGAAAGTGCAATGAAATATATAAATGAGTTCTTTCAAAAGCACTAATTGGTGTGGAATCCAAAGTGTTAATAGTAAGGAGAAAATACACATTATTGAAATTTTCTAAAAAGGTCATATTAATGGATAACCCCTTGGATTTCACGGGTTTATCATCTTCAGACCAATCAACAGTATCCTAATTGTCTTTAAATAAACGATATTTGTGTGACTTATGGAGATGTCTTCTTGCCAGGATTCCGCTGTGCTGTAGAGCAGTGTCTCTACACCAGGTTGGCTCTGTGTTATTAACCAGTTATTAGTAAGCTATAGTACATGGGAAGGTTAGCAGACGCTGCATGTGCAAACTGTATCATTAAAGATTTTATTATATCTGTCTATCCTATTTATTTATTACACATGTACACAGAGAGAAAGGAACACAAGAGAAGGTCAGGTAAGGTTTGCAGTCCCTGTGTCACTTCTCTACTTCTCCCATGTGGGTTTTGAGTGTGGAACTCAGATGGTCAAAAAGAGCCATCAGGAGACATCTCACTTGCCCTGAAAGTGCTGTATCGTTTTATAGAAGGGCTTGAATATCTATAGATTCTGGCATCCAGATGGCTTCTGAGGTTAATCTCCTATAGACACTAAAGGACAATAGCATACATTGTCCTTTATAGAATATTACTACCTAATGTTTCCCCGATAATGTGGAAGCCTCTTTGGGTACTTTTGTGTCTTTTTTTTATTTGTCTGTTTGTTTTTTTCTTTATATATATATATTTATTTTCTATATTATTTGTTTACATTCCGAATGACTTCCCGTTTCCCAGATCCCCCCTCCCCATATGTGCCATAAACCTTCTTCTCTCCACCCATTCTTCAATCAACTCTCTCCTTTTTCTCTGTCCTGATACTCCCCTCCAACTCTAGATCAATCCTTTCCAGGATCAGGATCCTCTCCACACTTCTTCATGGGAGTCATTTGTTATACTATTTGTGCCTTGGGTATCCAGAGCTTCTTGGGTAATCAATATCCACTTATCAGAGATTACATTCCATGTGTATTCTTTTGTGATTGGGTTACCTCACTTAGGATCATATTTTCCAGCTCAAACAATTTGCCTAAAAATTTTGTGAATTAATTGTTTCTAATTGCTGAGTAGTATTCAATTGTGTAAATATACCACATTTTCTGTATCCATTCCTCCTTTGATGGATATCTGGGTTCTTTCCAGCTTCTGGATATTATAAATAAGGTTGCTATGAACATAATGGAGCATGTTTCTTTATTGCATGCCTGGGAATCTTTTGGATATATGCCCAGGAGAGGTATAGCAGGGACCTCCGGAACTGTCATGTCCAGTTTTCTGAGGAACTGCCAGACTGATTTCCAAAGTGGTTGTACCATCTTACAGCCCCAGCAGCAGTGGAGGAGTGTTCCTCTTTCTCCACATCCTCCCCAACACCTGATGTCTCCTGAGTTTTTGACCTTAGCCATTCTGAGTAGTGTAAGGTGAAATCTCAGGGTTGTTTTGGTTTGAATTTCCCTAATGACTAATGAAGTTGAGCACTTCTTAAGTGGCTCTCAGCCATCTGAATTCCTTCAGGTGAAAATTCTTTGTTTAGATGTGTACCTCATTTTTTAATAAGGTTATTTGGTTCCCTGGGGTCTAACATCTTGAGTTCTTTGTATATTTTGGATATTAGCCGTTATCAGATGTAGGGTTGGTGAATATCCTTTCCCAATTTGTTGTTTGCTGTTTTGTCCTTTTAACAGTGTCCCTTGCCTTACAGAAACTTTGTAATTTTATGAGGTCCCATTTGTCAATTCTTGATCTTAGAGCATAAGCTATTGGTGTTCTGTTCAGGAACTTTCCCCCTGTGCCCATGTCCTCAAGGGTTTTCCCCAGTTTCTTTTCTATTAGTTTCAGTGTGTCTGGTTTTACATGGAGGTCCTTTATCCACTTGGAGTGGAGTTTAGTACATGGAGATAAAAATGGATTAATTCACATTCTTCTGCATGCTGACCTCCAATTGAACCAGCACCATTTGTTGAAAAGGCTATCTTATTTCCACTGGATATTTTCGGCTCCTTTGTTGAAGATGAAGTGACCACAGGTGTGTGGATTCATTTCAGGGTCTTCAATTCTATTCCATTAGTCCACTTGTCTGTCATTGTGCCAATATCATGCAGTTTTTAACACTATTTTTCTGTAGTATTGCTTGAAGTCAGGGATACTGATTCCCCAGCATTTCTTTTGTTGTTGAGAATAGTTTTAGCTATCCTGGGTATTTTGTTATTCCAGATGAATTTGAGAATTGCTTTTTCTAACTCTGTGAAGAACTGAGTTGGGATTTTGATGGGGATTGCATTGAATCTGTAGATTGCTTTTGGCAAGATGGCCATTTTAACTATATTAATCCTGCCGATCCACGAACATGGCATATTTTTCCATTTTCTGAGGTCTTCTTCAATTTCCTTCTTCAGAGACCTGAAGTTCTGGTCGTATAGGTCTTTCACTTGCTTGGTTAGAGTCACACCAAGATACTTTATATTGTTTGTGGCTATTGTGAAGGGTGTCATTTTCTTAACTTCTTTCTCAGCCTGCTTATCTTTTGAGTATATGAAGGCAACTGATTTTCTTGAGTCGATTTTATAACCAGCGACTTTGCTGAAGTTGTTTATCAGCTGTAGGAGTTCTCTGGTAGAGGTTTTCGGGTCACTTAAGTAGACTATCATGTCATCTGCAAATAATGATAATTTGACTTCTTCCTTTCCAATTTGTATCCCCTTGACTTCCTTATGTTATCTAATTGCTCTAACTAGAACTTCAAGTACTATATTGAAAAGATATGGAAAGAGAGGACAGCCTTGTCTAGTCCCTGATTTTAGTGGGATTACTTCAAGTTTCTCTCCATTTAGTTTGATGTTGTCTACCGGTTTGCTGTATATTGCTTTAAGGATATTTAGGTATGGGCCTTGAATTCCTGTTCTTTCCAAGACTTTTAGCATGAAAGGATGCTGAATTTTGTCAAATGCTTTTTCTGCATCTAATGAGATGATCATATGTTTTTTTTTTCTTTGAGTTTGTTTATGTAGTGGATTGCATTGATGGATTTCTGTATATTGAACCATCCCTGCATCCCTGGGATGAAGCCTACTTGATCATGGTGGATGATCATTTTGATGTGTTCTTGGATTCCGTTAGCAAAAATTTTATTAAGTATTTTTGCATCAATATTCATAAGGGAAAAAGCATAATTGTAGCTTCATAGAACGAGTTGGGTAGAGTTTTTTCTGTTTCTATTCTGTGGAATAGTTTGAAGAGTATTGGTGTTAGGTCTTCTATGAAGGTCTGATAGAATTCTGCACTGAAACCATCTGGTCCTGTGCTTTTTTTGGTTGGGAGACTTTCTATGACCCTTTTTATTTCTGCAGGTGTTATGGGATTGTTTAGATGATCTATTTGATCCTGATTTAGTTTTTGTGTCTGATATCTGTCTAGGAAAATGTCCATTTCCTCCAGATTCTGCAGTTGTGTTGAGTAAAGGCTTTTGTAGTAAGATCTAATTTCCTCAGTTTCTGTTGCTATATCTCCCTTTTCATTTCTAATTTTGTTAATCTCTATACTGTCTCTGTGCCCTTTGGTTAGTCTGGCTAAGGGTTTATCTATCTTGTTGATTTTCTCAAAGAATCAGCTCCTGGTTTTGTTGATTCTTTGTATGGTTCTTTTTGTTTCTACTGGATTGATTTTGGGCCTGTGTTTGATGATTTTCTGCCTTCTACTCCTCCTGGGTGAAATAAATTCTTTTTGTTCCAGGGCTTTCAGGTGTGTTGTTAAGCTGTTAGTGTATGCTCTTTCAATTTTCTTTTTGGAGGCACTCAGGGCTATGAGTTTTCCTCTTAGCACTGCTTTCATTGTGTCCCATAGATTTGGATATGTTGTGTCTTCATTTTCACTAAATTCTAAAAAGTCTTTGATTTCTTTCTTTATTTCTTCCTTGAACAAGGTATCATTGAGTAGAATATTGTTCAGTTTCCAAGTGTATGTGGGTTTTCTGTTGTTTTTGTTGCTATTGAAGACCACTTTTACTGCATAATGATCTGATAGGAGGCATGGGATTATTTCGATCTTCTTATATTTGTTGAGGTCTGTCTTGTGACCAGTTATATAATCGATTTTGGAGAAGGTACCATGGGGTGCTGAGAAAAAGGTATATTCTTTTGCTTTAGGATAAAATGTTATATATATATATATATATATATATATATATATATATATATATATATATATATATAACGTTATATATATATATATCTGTTAAATCTAATTGGTTTAAAGCGTCAATTAGTTTTACTATGTCCCTGTTCAGTTTCTGTTTTCCTGATCTGTCCATTGAGGAAAGTACAGTGTTGAAGTCACCCACAATTATTGTGTTAGGTGCAATGTGTGCTTTGAGCTTTAGTAAAGTTTCTTTTATGAATGAGGGTGCCCTTGCATTTGGAGCATAGATGTTCAGGATTGAGAATTCTTGGTTTATTTTTCCTTTTGACCAGCAAGAAGTATCCCTCAGAGTCTCTTTTGATGACTTTGGGCTGAAAGTCAATTTTATCTGATATTAGAATGGCTACTCCAGCTTGTTTCCTGAGACCATTTGCTTGTAAAATTGTCTTCCAGCCTTTTACTCTAAGTTAGTGTTTTCTTTGACACTGAGGTGTGTTTCCTGTATGCAGCAAAATGTAGGGTCTTCTTTATGTATCCAGTCAGTTAGTCTATGTCTTTTTATTGGGGTATTGAGCCCATTGATGTTAAGAGATATTAAGTTATATTAAGAAGTAGTGATTATTACTTCCTGTCATTTTTTATGTTATTTTTTAAATTTGATTGGTTATCTTCTTTTGGGTTTGATGAAAGAAGGTTACTATCTTGCTTTTTCCACGGTGAAGTTTCCTTCCTTGTGTTGGTGTTTTCCTCCTATTATCCTTTTTAGGGCTGGGTTTGTGGATAGATATGGGTAAACTTGGTTTTGTCATGGAATATCTTAGTTTTTCCATCTATGGTGATTGAGAGTTTTGCTGGGTATAGTAGTTTTGGCTGGCATTTGTTTTCTCTTAGAGTCTGCATGAGATCTTCCCAGGATCTTCTAGCTTTCATAGTCTCAGGTGAGCAGTCTGATATGATTCTGATAGGTCTCCCTTTATGTGTTACTTGGCCTTTTTCTCTTACTGCCTTTAATATTCTTACTTATTTTAGTACATTTGGGGTTTTGATTATTATGTGACAGGAGGTATTTCTGTTCTCGTCCAGTCTGTTTGAATTTCTGTAGGCTTCTTGTATATTCATGGGCATCTCTCGCTTTAGGTTAGGGAAGTTTTCTTCCATATTTTTATTGAATATATTTGCTGGCCCTTTAAGTTGTAAATCTTCACTCTCATCTATGACTATAATCCTTAGGTTTGGTCTTCTCATTGTGTCCTGGATTACCTGAATGTTTTGGGTTACAAGCTTTTTGCATTTTGCATTTTCTTTAACTGTTGAGTCCATGGTTTCTATGGAATCTTCAGCATCTGAAATTCTTTCTTCTATCTCTTGTATTCTGTTGTTGATATTTGCATCTATGTCTCCTGATTTCTTCCCAAGTTTTTCTATCTCATAAGTTGTCTCCCTTTGAGTTTTCTTAGTAGTTTCTACTTCTGATTTTAGATCCTGGGTGGTTTTTCTTAGTTCCTTCACTTGCTTGTTTGTGTTTTCCTGTAATTCTTTAAGAAATTTTTGTGTTTCCTCTTTCATGACCTCAGCCTGGTGACCAAAGTTCTCCTGTATTTCTTTAAGTGATTTTTGTGTTTCGTCCTTATTGGCTTTTGTATTCTCCTGAATTTCTTTCAATGATTTTTGTGTTTCCCTTGTAAGGGCTTCTAACTTTTGAGCCATTTTTTCCTGAATTTCTTTAAGTATGTCCTTCATGTGTTCCTGTACCAGCATCATGACCAGTGATTTTAAATCCAAATCTTGTTTTTCTGGTGTGATGGGGTATCCAGGACATGCTGTTAAAGAAGAATTGGGTTCAGATGCTGCCATATTGCCTTGATTTCTGTTAGTGACGTTCCTGCGTTTGCCTTTTGACATCTAGTTCTCACTGGTGTTAGTTGGTCTTGTCAATGCTGGACTCACCAGTGCAAGCTGCCTATTCCCAACTCGCCTTCAGTGTACACCTGACCTCCTGCACTGCCTGGAGACAGGGTACTCTGGCCCAGACTGCTCAGATCTGAAGCAGAGACCTGCAGGCTCCTGCCCAGTGTCTGCTGGACTCACTAGAGCACACTGACTCCTCTTAGGCAGCCTCCCGCATGCCTCTCTGGCCTCTTGCATGGCCTGGAGTTGTGGTGTTGTAGCCCAGGCTCTTCTGGATCCCGAAGTGGAGACCTGAAGGCTCCTGCCAGTGGCCCCAGGACTGGAACCTAAGCTCTATGGACATATTAATTCTTAAATAGTGTAAGCAGGACCCATGTAGTGTACATTGAGTAAACTCATAATTCTTTCAGACAAGGTACAAGTATATTTTCTTCAACTGGCTAAATGTTCCTGAAAATGTTGAGGCACTTGCTAAATTAGACATACATGGATACTGGGAAGCTTTTTCTTTGGCTCACTGTAAGCATTTGCACAGAAAGAAGAAAACCTAAATGATCACAAAACACTTTATCTGGAGTTTTTTAATGGAAGTTTTTGCTGAAATTTCTGGCAAAAGTGCTTGTCCCACTGCTGTGTGGGTTCTGTAGCCTGCAGGTCAACTGCTCACTAGCCCTTCTCAACCCTCCACAGATATGTGGAACTTGATCTCCACACATGCAACTGTGCCTCAGGAGGCTCCACAGAGGTCCAAGAGAGAGCCTGCAGCCAGGACCTTGACTTCTTGTTGCAAAGAGTTAGTTAGGCCTGAAGCAAGCAATCAGGATTGCATCCTGATAACCCTACAGGTTTTCATCTGCTCTGATTGACACCTCAGCTGAAGGCATCCTGGTACCTAGAATAACAATGGAGGTGTCAGCCAACCTTGTTCTGATGAGCAGCCCCTGCATACTGTCTACAACCACTCTCCCTTTGCAAAGCCCTTCAATCCCCAAACAAACAAGACAACATCAGCCTAACCTTGGGACTCCTCCAGTTAGGCATCTCTGGTGACTACTGATATTATCTAAATCTTGAAATCTTTGTCCTGCTCTCCAGTCTCTCTAGCTTCCTCCCCCTGTTGTTCAATGAACTTCACTGGGCACAGCTGTTCTGAATAAACATTACTTGCTTGGTGATTCGGATTTATGGTCCCTAATATCTATGTGTTAGCAAATTTTTGAAGCTGCGCATGGCTGTGCTGATGTGTAATCCCAGCATTCATGCTGCTGAAGTAGTAAGGTCCCAAGGCTGAAGCCAGTCTGAGCTGCACAGTGAGGTTATGTCTCAAGAAGCAAAAAAGGTGAGAGAAGAGGAGTAAGGCAGACTATGTAAAAGTCACTTGCTAGGTAAAAATATCTGAGGGAAGGTAACAACTTAATGAAAACATATGGCACTGTGCTGGATTCTATTTATATGAGACTGGTTGTACAATTTTGGACATATGAAAAAAATCTTTCCTTCCTCCCTCTCTCCCCTTCCTTCCTCCCTCTCTTTCTCCTTTTCCCTCCTTCCTTCCTTCCTTCCTTCCTTCCTTCCTTCCTTCCTTCCTTCCTTCCTTCCTTCCTTCCTTCCTTCCTTCTTTCCTTCTTTCCTGACATTGGCTTAAGAGAGACTCTAGGAAGCTTTTGGAGATCATTTGAAAACAGAAAGGAGCTGTTTCTCAACAACTTGTGTTGCAAACAAACCTCAACAGTCCAGTGTCCCCTCAGCTAGCTCCAGGTCTGTGTTCTCCTGGACACCTTCGGCATTATGGCTTTCCTGAGGATACAAGTTGCCTAAGCTGTGTCTACTTCTTTTGTGACTTTGAATACTTAACTACAGCTTGTGTGTAAATCCTGACACCATCTGAATGGTGACAGGTCTTGAGATACTCAGAGGCACAGTTCCAGAAGCCTCCTCACCTCAACAATGATTTATTGACTTTTATGACTCATATCTAGACAGCTTTGTTCAAACCATATATCTGAATCTGGAGATTGCCAAATCAATAAAAAAAAAAAAAAAAAAAAAAAAAAAAAAAAAAAAAAACACTGCCAGTGACCTTTGTCCTTTCTCTTCATGCCTGTCTGCTTGCGTCATTATACTTCTTTATTTAATAGGATTGTTGTACGTGTATGTGTGTGTGTGTGTGTGTGTGTGTGTGTTTGAGTATGTGCAAGCCACAGAGCACATGTGATGGATAACATTGTGAAGTCATGTGTTAGTTCTCTCATTTCATAAAAGTTTCAGGGAATCCAACTCAGATCATGAGGGTTGGTGACTCACTGAGCCAAGTCATCAACCCTTATTTGTGCTTTTTCACACATTATCAATCACATATGTGGAAGAACATATTGAGACTGACACATTTCATTTGTTCCTATCATTAAAACCTCTCCAAACCTTAACTATGTGAAGAAAGCAAGAACATCTGTTTGCCTGCTGAAACATAGTAAGTATACTCCCCAAACCTTGTGTATTTCCTAACTCATGGGGACCACCTGCAAATAAGACATATACATGAACACCCCTTTAGATAGTACTGCTGTTGAAAGGGAGAGGTTTGGTGAATTTCTACTTCTTCTGGAGAAAAATACTGTTGAAAGCATGCTTTTAAAATCATTACATTTCTCCCTTCTTTATCCCTCCAAACCCTCCCATATAGTTCTCCTCACTCTCCTGGCCTGTTTTCATTAGCTGTTATCTATCTATCTATCTATCTATCTATCTATCTATCTATCTATCTACCTATCTATCTACCTATCTATCTATGTATCTATCTATGTATCTATGTATCTTTCTATGTATCTATCATCTATCTATGTATTTATCTATCTATGTATCTATATATCTATGTATTTATGTATCTATGTATCTATATATGTATGTATGTATGTATGTATGTATGTATGTATGTATCTATCTATCTATCTATCTATCTATCTATCTATCTATCTATCTTCAAATATGAAATATAACCAATCTACTGAATCCATATAACATTACTTCTATGTAAGTTTTCAGGCTTACTGCTTAGCACTGCCAAGGACCTGCATCAGCGTGGAGAGGGGTTCCTAGAGAATGGGTGTTTGAGAGCTGTGCAAACACACATGGCAATGGCATGAAGTAAAATAGTGGTTCTAAGCTGGCAGCCTATGGTCTGCTGAGCTGTGTTCTGTTCTGCTCTAGACAGCCTTCTCTTGCTATTCTAGAACTCTTTGGTTGGCATGGCTAGCTTTCTGTTTGAGATAGCTCTCTGCTAGTAAAAATCCTAAAGTTCTCAGGATAACTCAAGGGTTTTCTGATCAAAATGAAGAAGAAAGAAGAAGAAGAAGAAGAAGAAGAAGAAGAAGAAGAAGAAGAAGAAGAAGAAGAAGAAGAAGAAGAAGAAGAAGAAGAAGAAGAAAACTGGTATAAAAAACGTCTTGGGTTTATCAACCAAGTCATAGATCCTGTTAGAAAAAATATTCTAAATGTAATTCTTTGGTTTTCAGAACAAAACCAGAGAACCCAATACATAAATAAATAAATAATAAAATAAAAAAATAAAATAAAAAATAAAATAAAAACTTCTAAAAGAGTTGTTTGCTTTTCAGAAAGCCTTCTCTGAATGGTTACTAGTAAGCATTCTAAAGGCAGTGTTAGCTTTCTAAGTAAGTCTTGGGCTTTCTGACCAAGAAATCCTATTAGAAAAAAAATTCTAAAAGATCTATTAAAAAATTCTAAAAGGTCTGTGTTGAATCTCCATGGATTCTTGAAGAACTGTTTTTGCTCTCCAGAGATCTCCATACAGCTTAGCTCTCTTTAGATAAAAATTCTAAAGAACTGCCATCACTTTCTGCTTGGTTATCTCTCATACAGAACCAAAGCCCAGTTTTTTATTTTCATATGCATTATTATTTACTCCAGGTTCCTTTTTGCTATGAATTAACCTATGAATCAGCATCCTTTTGATTCTTGGGTGAGAGCAGCACATTGTAAGAATTCAGAGATGTGCCTGCCTCCATTAAGCACAGACAATAAGCTAACTGGGTGGGGTGCCACCCTGAAATTACCATTCTGACTATTCCTGGACAAAAATTCACTATCTCCCAGTCTGACCTTGAACTCCGGAATTAGTCTAAATTTGTATTTGCCTATCTTTGTATCTTTCTGACAAGCAGTTGCATAGTGAAGCTGCCTCTGTTCCTTTAGATCTGTGAAGACCCTTGTACAATTCACATTATACCTTTATATTTTTGCATAGTTGAGAAATTATATATTTTCAAATTCATGATTTTAGAGTGCCTTTCTACCCCTTCTAAGAATTGTCTTGAATGTTCCAGTGTTTACTATTTTGCTGAGACATTTGCCACACCTTTGTTTCCCAGACTTACGCTGTCTCTGATGAGCATGGAGTCATTAATGTTAGCGTGGAGGACATTCCTCAGATAAACACGTGTAAGGATATACATTATTATAAAAACAAGCCTTACACATACAGCAGTCATCTACAGTTGTAGAGGCCCATGCAAAATGTTCCTGTCCTAGGGCAGGAACCATGTTCTTCTGTCCTTACTAAGGCCATGAAGGTTTGGACAAACAATTGCTGTGTTCTTCTCTGGGAAAGGCCACATAGACTTTCTTCAGTTGCTTATAGTTCTTTGTATAGGTTTGAGGCAGAGATTGTATCTCCTAGTAATGTCAGAGTATGCACCATAAAATCTCACCAACATGACTGCCAAAACTTAACCTGAATGAGAATGGCACAGATAGACATGCCAATGTGGACAGAGAAAATCCCAACAAGTACACCCTCCAGGAAATCATCTTATTCCAGTTATGACACCTGAAAATCTCATTTAGAAAGAAAAGCAAACAAACAATGTCCAGAGAGGCCTGGTTAATACCCAGCACCCACTCATTCCAATTACCCAGTAAAGCATGACTCTTATCTTAAGTAGTTAGCCCATTAAATTTATAGATATTATGAACACAATTACAAGATGCCAATACAGTAAAAAGCTGTATCCCAATATTTCTAACCTTATCAAACTTAGCTATTTTGGCTAGTAAAGGTCCACGTCTGAAGCCATCTCTGGGTCTCTCTCTCCGCTGCCACCTCTCCCGTGAGGCTGTGCACCCTCTAGCTTCAACCCCTTTTCCCTGTCCAATCACAGGCCTTCCATTGCCCTAATATGATTGGAAATGGAAAATACTGTAACAAAAAAATCCTCATTCTATTAAGGATGAAAAACATGGTATTAGTATATAACAGATGTTCTTATCTGTATTAGTGCACATGCACAGTTTTAAGTTTACTATGACTTGTGTGTAAGGAATATATATTTCTGTGTATGATACATATATATATCATATACATATATGTATATGTATACACATACACATACATATACATCATATACATGTACATATACATATACATCATATACATACACATACACATGTATATGTACACATACATGTACACATACACATGTACATGTACACATACATGTACACATACACACATACACATACACATACATATACATCATATACATCGTATACATCATATACATATACATCATACACTTATACATATACATTATACATATACATATATACATACACATTATACATATACACATACACATATACACATACACATTATACATACACACATTATACATATGCATACACATACACACATACATATGCTCACCTGTATTTGTACAAATGTATACATTTTAAAGCTATGTCTGTTAAGTACCCTTGTGTGTAGCATGCATTGTGACCATGAATGGTGTATTATGTGAGTGCTTAGACAGCTGCTATGAAATTAGTATAAGATTATTCAAAAGTCTCTCACATTCAGTGTCATACCTGAATATCTGTTGTTTTTGCCCCACCAACATAGAAGTATAATCAAAGGTGACTTGTCTTCTTTCATTAGTCAGATATAAAGGAATGTCTACTAGCAAAACACTCACTGATTTTACTAGTTGGTTTGAGTGTGTATGTGTGTGTTGGGTGTATTTGTGTTGAAGGTATATGTGTCGAGGTATGAATGTAAGTTTCTGCATTATAGGTATCCATAAACTTGGATGCAGATGCTAGAGATAAGACTCAGATGTCTGGATACAAACAATGTAGTATATATACACAATGGAGTACTATCCAGCCATTAGAAACAATGAATTCATGAAATTCTTAGACAAATGGGTGGAGCTGGAAAACATCATACAAAGTGAGGTAACCCAGTTTCAAAAGATCAGTCATGGTATGCACTTACTGATAAGCGGATATTAGCCTAGAAACTTAGATTACCTAAGACATAATCCACATATCAAATGATGTCCAAGAAGAACGGAGGAGTGGCCCCTGATTCTGGAAAGGCTCAGTGCAGCTGTATAGGGCAATACCAGAACAGGGAAGTGGGGAGGGGGGATGAGGGAACAGGGGGAGGGAAGAGGGCTTATGGGACTTTCGGGGAGTGGGGAGCCAGGAAAGGGGAAATCATTTGAAATGTAAATAAAAATATATCGAATAAAAAATGCAAAAAAAAAAAAAAGACTCAGATGTCCTCCTCTGTCACTCTCTGCCATTATTGCCTTGAAACAAGTCTCTTGCCAAACCTGAAGCTTGCTGTTTTGGCTAAGTTAGTTGGCCAGCAAGCTCTTAGAATATATCTGTCTCCAATGCCCATTACTGGTGTTATAGGCACAGGTAGTCATGGCTGTCTTTTTAGGTGGGAGCTGGCAATTCAAACTCAGGTCCTCATGCTTGCAGAAGAAGAGTTCTTACCCACTGAAACATCTCTCCAGCCCCATAATTTTAATTTCAAAATTAGTTCTTATTGCTTTTAGATTTTGTTTATCTATGTGTTTATGTGTATGGGGCAAGTGGAACTACATCACTGGCTAAAAACTGGGAAGGTTGAGAGGATTCAGAAACCCTGGTAATTCTCATATCTGAGATTGCTAGGCATTTCATCTACTTCTGAGCTGGTTCCTGTCTTGGAGCATGTGGCCACAACACCCCACATGAGGATCATGATAGCTGGTCACATAGCATAGAGCACAAAGTTCTCCATGGTAATGAGGGATCTAATGATGCCAGTCTTGGGTTTTTCCAATAAGCTCCCCTTCCCGACATTCCTTCCTGCAAAAATTATTTAATCTCTGATCTACCCCTAAAATGTTTGCATCCATTTTCCATGATGAATAAACAGTTCGGACAAGCCAGAACTGTCTCTTTCATAAAGAGCTGCTATGGGGAGAGCCTTTGTTATACAGAGCTCTATAGCCCAACTCTCCTGCAGAAGGCTCCTTTGTGCTCCAGACACTCACCCATGAGCCAGATTCCTCAACCTCTGTTAACAGACACCTTGTGTTTCCCAGCAGTGTCTGGGTGTTCAAGAGTTTGGGGAAACCAGCTTTGACCCTAGCCTGCATTATTTCTCAGCCAGGCTGGGGTCCCCATCTTAGGCTATCTTCTGTCACTCCAGGAATTATTCCAAAACCTTGTGAATAATATATCTACCCCTTTCCTCCATAATCTTAGTGTGTCCTGAACCTGTCTTTTTTTTCCTGTCCTTTTGATAAGAGTCATGTATGTTCTTACCCTGCCATTTTGCTTTGTTTTTTTAAAATTATGTATATCTGTTCATCTCTGTGTAATAGTGTGTATCCTTATGAGTGCAGGTATATGCAGAGGCTAGAAGGGAGTTGGATATTAATGGAACTGGACTTACTGGCACTTGTGAGTGGCTTTGACATGCGTGTTGGAAACCAAAATGCAAGAGCATCAAGTGAACTGTCAATCTCTAGCCCAAACCACAGGCATTTTAAGTCATTGGGGGATAAAATCTGAAATAAATAATATTTTGTAAGCACATGAATTGATTTTAAAAGGAAAGATTCTGAAAGCATTTATACTGTTTTCAGCTGTCGACCAAAAGTGATTCTGAAGTGACTTTATGGGAATAACTTGCTTGATGTGAAAGCTGTTTCTCTAAATTGGAATCACATAGGAAATAAACACTTCATAAGTAGTGCATGTGAAAATGTGGCTTTCTTCAAAAGTTCACTGATTGGTAGAATAAAGTATACATGCATACATAAGTCAAAAAATCAGAATGTTGCTATTCAAATATATATTTTAGAAAAAAATGTACAAAAAAGAATATACAATAGGCACTTGCAAATGCTTTTGGAAGTTATGACAGAGTGTCTATTCAATGCCTACTTACAGAAAATCTCTTATTTCTATGTTTTACAGAGTTTGTAGCTCTATGCAGGAAACTTTTTTTTGAAATCTCACATTCTTAATTACTGTGGCTTAATTTTGTGTAGCAATGTGTTTTTCCTACATGTCTGTCTATATATGAATGTTTGGTTCCCACAGAGGCTAGAAGAGGGCATTGGTTACCCTGGAGCTGGAGTAAAAGATGGTTGTTAGCTGCTGAGTTGGTGCTGGGATTTAAAGCTAGGTTCTCTGAAAGGGCATCCTTAAGCACTGAGCCATATTTCTACCCCCTTAACTAATAATATGCTTTAAAAATAATAAAAAATATTGAAAAGAATTTAAATAATATTTTGAATACGATGATGAAAATCTGCTAACAAAAATTAACATTAAAGCCACCTATAGAGACTGGTCTACAAATGCTAGCTCACACAACCCATGGCTGCTCTACATGGGGATGACTGTGTCCCTGCCTCATATCCATTTGTCTGGGCTTCCAATCTGACTTCTGAAGGCATTTTGGGTTTGAGACCATTGCAGGTTCTTTTTTTCTAGGTCATATGGTATACCATCTTGGACTTTGTCCTGTAACAAATAGAACAAATCGAGCCAGGTCTATGGTGATGAGGGTAGTAACATTCCATAAGGGCTGGCAGAAGGGAGTGTTAAGAGACCTCACTTTGTATACAGCCATTGCTCCTTCCCTTAAACTACACTTGACCTTGAGAAATGTCTGAGAATAAATGAATGTCCCTTCTATGTGACCTCATGTGAAATATGCAGCTTGGTGGGTTTGCCTTTGTGAACCTATATAGAATGTGACTTATTGTCATTTTCTGGGAATCCCCAAATGGTCTTGTCAGAGTCTATTATTTTTGATAGTACTTAGTTAAACCTTGCTTCAAATTTGGCTCAAAAAACAAAGGATGGTAGTGATCTTATTCTTGACCAGTGGACGTAACCATCACTCATGATGGGGTGGGCCTTTCCAGTGACACAGCTGTTTGGGAGTTTGCCCAGACACCTGTAAATAAGAAACCTTATAAGAACACCTAATAAAGTCATGTTTCTAATTAATTTGGACTTGGCTAAATTGTTTCTTAGCTTGCCATTGGTCCCACCTGGGTGACTGGTATTTGTTTATTTCTCACCATAAAAGTTAATGCAGCAGTGGCCCTTATATTCCAAATTGTTAGCATCAATTGTCACCTCAAAAATGTGAACTGTAGGGAAAATGTCTTTCATTTGTTAATCAGATTGGACCAGAAACTAATCAACTTTTAATTATCTTAAGACAAATTGGAAAGGTATGCAAAAGATAAGTTTTGAACAACTTGTAAATTTTCTAGAGATTATAGTAACTTAGCCATTATGAGCACCAATTAAAAAGTTTTAAAGACAAGGCACAGATTCTAAGTAAATACACTCAATTCCAGCGATGTTACGTGGTTAGCATAGACTGTCTATACAGTAAGGATTAAAATCTAGGTCTGATTTAGTTCATATTCATTATCTTAAGTTCTGTTGTAGAGTAAAAAAAAAAAAAATGTCATCCAGGTTCAAGGCAAGCAAAGCAGAAAACTGAAGTCCAAGAGCCAAGACCAACTTCAAGACAACGTCTGCTCTGAGAAAAGGTCAGTGTCGGGATTCTTCTGGACTGCTCACTTGACCGGAATGAGAATCACCTAGGAGAAAAACACTGTGCATATCAGTGAGGAAGTTTCTAGGTAGGAAAAATGAGCCAATAACCAGCATCCATTCCTCTTTGCTTCCTGACTATGGAAGCAATGAGAACAGCTAGCTCATGCCTCCCTGACATAGTAGACTGTACCCCTACTTTGTGAGCCACAATACCCACCCTTTTGTCATTTTTTTTTTTTTTGTTAAATTGCACTTTGGAAAACAGTGATGAAGATAGTTACTCCTGTTAATCAGTGAAGGCTATAGAGAAAACAAGACACTGTGCTTAACTAAAGCCAATAAGTGACAACATGTGACTATACCTGTTTTCAAATCACCTGCAAAGCAAACCAAAGAGTAAAATCTAATAAACCCACTCATATCCGCAACCCCATTCAAAATTTTCTGTGGTTTTTTGCTCCTCTAAAAACTAGTGTTTATTAAGTAGAAAAGGGGGAGCAGGAGAAAAATTGGATGCTTTCAAAATGGAGCTAAGATATAATTGCCATTTTAAAAATGGGGCTTATTAGAAGAAAGAGCCTTAATAGCAAGACTAGGACTTGAGATGGGTAAGCATTAAGAGGCATTATAGTATATTAAAAGTAGCTTATTGGGGAATCAAAGAGAAAGAAAGGCTTCCTTAAAACCCAGAGCAGAGTTTCATTACAAAGGGTAACTTCAAGTAAACATGATAGAAAGATATTTCTTCTTGAACAGAATGATGGGGAAAGACACAGAGTATTCAAAGACATCCCATGAACAAAAGAAAATATCGTCCTTTATATGTTTTGGGTACTAATGGGAACTTTCACAACTTTAGAATAGCCTATGTGAAGAAGAACATGGAGGAACTAGGTGTTGAGTAGGAACACAAAGCAGAAACAGTTATAAGCCACGGAACAGACAGCTGCTTAACGCTGTCTCAGAGAGATTAAAGGGGGGGGGTGTCCATTTTTTCAGGCTGGGAGACATTCTTAGAGTGACCAACATCTTCATGTGGCAAAGTGTAATTTACCAATGTCTTTTTCCTCACTGAGGAAACCTTGTCACTGATGTCGCTCAGTTTGCATCACTTCCTGCCTTCCCAGTTGGTTTCCAAACACAAAAGCTTGCAGTCAAGTTTGACTGCTCACCAGGGCTCATCCTCCTCAAATGGATCCACTGCAACGAATACCTTCCCATGTTGTCCATGTGCCCCCTAGCAATGTATATTTTTCCATTTGGTTCAATTGTACCTATATCCCTTTCTCCACTTCTATGTTAAAATCCCATGAGTTTAAGCTAAACTGTAAGCAAGCTTGATGTAATGGGAGATTGAATGAGCCAAGAGAGTTTAAAGCCATTTCA
Organism: Apodemus sylvaticus; assembly: GCF_947179515.1. Classification (NCBI taxonomy): domain Eukaryota; kingdom Metazoa; phylum Chordata; class Mammalia; order Rodentia; family Muridae; genus Apodemus; species Apodemus sylvaticus. The sequence goes on from NC_067483.1 coordinate 28,944,416, forward strand.
CTTGCTTACACTATGGATTGCAAGTTAAAATGTGCTCATCCATAGCTCTACTTCTCGTGTGTTCAAAGGACGCATTTTAGATGTATGAACAGTGTGTGTGTCTATATACATTTGTATGTACATGCTTGTGGAAGCTAAGGTATATCCTTGAGTATCATTCCTCACACAAGCTGGTAAGCAGACCCCAGGAATCAGTCTGTTTCTACCTCTGCAGCACTGGAATTACAAGCAAGTTCCACTATACTTGACTTTTTATATGGGTGCTGGCAATCAGGCCAGGTCCTCATGCTTGCAAGACAAACACGTCACAAGAGTAAGCCATATCCCTAAGAATTTTATATATTTTTAATCCAACCATGCTTAATATGTCTCACAATGGAATAAACACAACTTTTTCTTGTACGATTCCCTTGTAGATTATATGTGAATAATGTACTGGAAATACCATAACATCTTTAAAATAAATTTTTAACTTTTTATTTATTTTATTATTTACTCTATATCCTGATCTCTGACCCCTCTTGAGGTCTCCCCTTTGGACAGTCTCTACCCCAATCCCTCCCTCCCCTTCTCTTTGAGAGGGTGAAAACCCCACCTGTGTATCCCTCCCACCTTGGCACATCAAGTCTCTGCAGGACTAGGCATATCCTCTCCCACTGAGGCCAGACAAGACAGCCCAGTTAAGGGCATTTATTCCACAGAAAAATAACAGCTTTAGCAATAGCTCCTGCTCCAGCTGGGAAACCACATGAAGACCAAGATGTACATCTGTTGAATATGTGCAGGGAGCCTAGGTCTGTATATGTTCTTTGGTTGGTAGTTCAATCTGAGAGTCCCCAAGGGTCCAGCTTAGTTGACTATGTTCATCTCAGAGTTTATATTGCTTTCAGGGTTCTCAATTCTTCCCCCAACTCTTCCATAAGAGTCTGGACCTCTGTCCAATGTTTGGCTGGGGGGTCGTGGCATCTGTTTCAGTCAGCTGCTTAGTGGAGTCTCTTAGAGGACAGATATTTGAGGCTCCTATCTGCAAGTATCTCAGAGTATCATTAATAGTGTCAGGGATTGGTCATTAGCATTATCTTTTTCTAAACCAAATGGTAAGTTTGGACATTCTATGACCAAACACTTTTTTATTGTTAAATCATCTTTAAGAGAAGGGTTAGAGAGATGGCTCAGGGGCTAAAAATAAGTACTGCTTTTTTCAGAGCATCTGAGTTTGGTTCTTAACACCAGTGTCAGTGACTCAGAATCTCCTGTCACTTTAGATACACAAGATTGCTAGGCTCTATGAGCAATTAGCATCCATTCATATAACACACACACACACACACACACACACACACACATGAACAGAGAAAGAGCGTGTGTGTGTGTGTGTGTGTGTGTGTGTGTGTGTGAGAGAGAGAGAGAGAGAGAGAGAGAGAGAGAGAGAGACTCTTAAAATGAATGAATAAATACATTTTTAAAGAGCATTTCAGGTCTCAAGAGACAATGTTGTCTCATTAGTGGAGAGGTTTCAACATGAACTAGCTAGTCAAATCTGCAGTGTCTAAGATGATTATTAGCTGCAAAAGAATTAGGCCAGTGCCTACCTACCTTCAGTCCATATTTTTGTAACCCTGTGAATCGAATGAATTAGCCAAAAAAATGACCTTTAGCATTTGTTTGCAGTCACAGCACCCCATTGATTGGCTTTCTTTTGTGATTTCTGCTGGTTGTTTTGTGGCCTCAAAGCCCTGCAGCTAGACTTCAATACTTTCTCTTTCTGCCTGTGAACTGCCTCAGAATGGGATGAAAGGAAAATGCTCTGACAATTTACACCCTGGGTTTAAATACTGGTGTTAAGGAATTGCTGGCTTTACCCTTAACATGCTTGTTTCCTAATCAAACACAGCCTTCAAGGATGGTTTCTTAACTGCCATGAGGCAGACTGCCTTTCTTTTGAGGGAGATAGTTAAAGTCATGCTATTATTATATAAAACAAGGAGCTGGCTAGAAGTGTGGAAGGTTTCTTTGTAAGCTGTCTAGGTGCCATGAACTAGAGCCCTCCAAAGCTTGTTTCAAAACAGGCTTCTTTATCCCAAGTGGCATTACTCTAGAGATTTAATTCATTTGGGTAGTAATTTTTGAGGTCACAATTAAATCAGGCTGCCACAGAAGGGTGTAGTATCATGGTCACTCAGGACTCGTGGTGGTGGAGAGAAAAGATAATGGCAAGAAAGGAAGTGATCATCTTTGCAATCCACAGCCAGCCTCATACTTAGAACCAGCTAGGGTGGTAAGTTTGGTGACTGTCACAATCCCGATTGATGATCAGGTCAAGCCCACTCACAGCCACCTCTTACATCTGCTGTAGAGGAAATGGCCAAGCCCCTACCAAGAGCCTGTTTGTGAGTCTCTAACCTGCTAATAGACTTCTCAAGTGTCCTGGAGAATGGCAGATGCTAGTCTCACTTCCCCAAGGAAGCTAAGAGATCTCTGATTGCCAGATTGGAACTCAAAGGACTTCATATGATGGAGGCAGCACATTCTCCCACTGCAGCATCAGTCATGCGAATGTTTCATAAATGATGCTAATGCTTAACTAGATGTAGCCTTCTCTCAGTTCCTGCATCCTTGGATCACATTCTTTCCTGGAAGGGTTTCCACTCTCCACTCTTGTTACCGACCCTGAAATTCGGCCCACTGACTGCATGAAGCTTTCCCTGTCTCTGAGACTTATAAGTAGGGACTGCCACCCTATCAGGAAGAACTGGTCATTCCACAGACCCCTGCTATGGCTCTGTCTGTCTGTCTGTCTCTCTGTCTGTCTGTCTGTCTTCTGTCATCAATAACTCTTTTAAACAAATTTCTTACCCAGAAGGACACTGGACCTCAGTATCCTTCTTGAACCTCCAGTCCTTTCAATGACTATGTAAGATTGTGGATGATTCTAGAACTCTTGCTATTAGAAAATCTCACCCCGGTGTCTTGCAGAAATGAGATCCAGTGTATTAGTGGCTTCCTTTTGAAGAGTAGTCTTCTGTTTCATTGCCCAAGGACATACTGTGTTTAGTCAGGTAACTTTGCAAGGGATTTTTCATAACTAGAGCCACTGTACCCAAATTGGAGAAAGACATATTTCAATAGCTCAGATTGTTAATTGAAATGTCATAAATTGTGCTAAGAGCAGTCTGACATATTTAATACGAGAGCTGTCTTCTGTTTCTTAGTCACTGTCGTAGTTGTGCCTTTTCATATTTGCTAATAGGCTAACAGTGGGGCTTTGCATCTGTTGACTCTCCAAATAGAAAACTCCCACCTCCTTCTCAGAACAGTAGAAGGAAGGCACCATCTTTCATTTTGACTGGGGAGACCTGATCTAATTTCGTTGAGCAGCAAAGATCTGACTTCAAATGACCTAAGTCTTTATACATCTCTTTTAGAAAATGTGGTAGTTTTATTCCCAAGCCCAAAACAGTTTGGGAAATAATTATAGTTGATGGATTACTCAAATGTTTTTCTAGGACAAAAACATCAGCCTTTAAAATATGATTGAAATAGAATATGTGTAGATGGAAATGACTTATTACTATAAATAGAATCAATGTGTATCAGGTCACTATTTGTGATAGTCATTCAAATAAAGCAACTGAACACGTCTAGAAGATAGAGGCACTGGTCATTTGTGAAGAGTTAATGACCTAAAAGCCTAAGGAGAAACTGTCTTTTAGGAGATCCATATAGCAAACCCAATGGTGCCTTCTACTTCCAGGCTATAGGGGAACTGTTCCATCCCTAAAGTTCCTTCTTTTCCATCCCACAAAACTGGATGACCACTACACGGTATGCATACAGTCTCACTTCTTCACAAAAACTGTGGCCCTTCATCTGTCCTGACTAAACAACAATTCTTCTGGAGAGATTTCTCTTTGTTTCCCCCTTACCTGCATCACTTCTTATCAAACAGTTCTACTCTAACGAATACCCTCTATTGTGTTCAGATACTCCTCTTTTCTGACAATTGTTGGCTGCTTTTGAATTTTATGTAAAATAGAGGTCAGCAAAACACTCTTTGTTGAATGCACCTTTTGCTGTTCATTATATATGTTGATATTCAAACACTAGAGTTCAAATGTTTTTAAAAATTAAACTGTTAGTTTTCTTGATTTTTTGTTTTTGTTTTTTTAATTCATTATTTCAGTGTTAGAATATAGGATTTATTTGTGTGTGTATGGTGTGTGTGTGTGTGTGTGTGTTATATGATAAGTATTCGTGTACTAGCTTCTGTGTAGCATGTGCCTATGTGCATGGATGTATGGAAGTCAGAGGTTGTTGACAAGTATCTCCCGCCATCACTCTCCATGTTATAATTATCTTTTTTGAGATGAAATCTCTCATTGAACTTGAACTCACTGATTCACCACGATGGGCTGAGCAGCTCCTGAGGCCCTCTTGTCTCTAACCACTCACCACTGGGATTAC